>NW_021703778.1:104070762-104212491 GCF_005190385.1 Monodon monoceros
GGGCGCGGGAAGGGGGGGGGGGGGGGAGGGAGGGAGGCAGGGAGGGAGGCAGGGAGGGAGGGAGGACTGACTTCATAGGATTCAGTTTTATCCAAATAAGTTCTTTCCCTTTTTAATGTATGATTATCAAGATTCTTAGCACTTATTAATGCCTATGGTTTTATCATATCATGTACTCTTGGTTTTTAAATGATAAATCTATAAAATTCAATAAAGCTTCCTTAGAGTCCTTCTATGCAACACCTGTTATTTTTGATATTTGTATGGAGTTTTATATTTTCTGTAAATTATCAAGCCAAATTACATAAGCACATCTGCTCATCTAAGATATTTCATAAAGAATAAAGATGGTTACAATAGGATGGCTAATTTCCCAATATTAACTGCAGGATAGTCTCTGATTTTAGAGCACAAGAGCAAGATTATACTTTCCAGTAGGAAATAATTTGAAGGTATTTGCCGAACAGCTTTAGTCTTTGTTTCAGTCTTTTAACAGCAATATATTAGATTATAACTGACTGATTCTTAATGCAAAAGCAAAATATGAAAATCTAACTTACATGTCAAAGCAAAGACAAGATGGTAAGAGAGGTTGAGAGGCTAAATTAATCATTTTATATTTATAATTAGAATGTGTCTGTACCTATAATACATGACAATATGCATACTTTTATATGAAAATAGTGATTATATCAGATCATGAGTTTGCTTTTCTTCCAGTGAAGGGGCTTCCCCTCATTGGCTTCACGTTATTTTCACTAATGAAGGAAGACATTATTGATGTCTTCGGAGAAACTTTCTTCAAAACCAACTCCTTGAAATTTGAAACTTATCTAATCAAAATATTCCACTTTAGAAGCAATACCCACTCATTTTATTACTATAAGCTTAATGGTTCTAGAGGAATTGCATTTAATATTCCCTTTGAATCTGATTTTTCAAAATCAATTAATTCTTAATTCTAATTTCAGTTTTTCTGGGCCATTGATTCTTTTCCTCATTAGGCTCTTTTAATCACTTGACTTCCTCAAAAAGCAGCAGTTGAAGTTTCTTAGAGAAAAGTTTCCTATGAAAAAAAATTAAATGAATATGAATGTATCAACCTAAATATGCCTTCACGACTAACACTATTTTCTCTGCATTTTTCGTGCAAAGAAGTGTACACCAGGCAAACAAAATGAGTAACATCTCCAATTCCTTCTGCACATATCTCTCCAACCATCACTAGCACTCTTGGAGCCACCTGGCACTTTATAAGAATATTAAATGCAATGTTAAATTTTGTAGTGTGTGCTGCAGTGGGTATGGTAATTTTTTCAAAACATTGAAACAGACAAGAAAAAAATTATCTTCATATACTGTCAAATGTGTGAATAACTATTTTCTTAAATGTTTGTAGTCCTTTACTTAATTTGGATAGAGTGTGTGTGTGTGTGTGTGTGTGTTTGTAAATTTTTTTACTACCTTTTTGGGACTGATACTTACCCTTCTCATTTTTGCTATATTTCTCAAAAATATTTCTATCTTCACAAACGTTCCTATTTTGAAAACATTATTTTACAAAGTTGTTTCTAGAGCCAGTGTTCCAGAGTCTGTCAAATTTAATCCAATAATCCATAAATTCACAAAGCTGCCTGAGATTTGGGGACAAATAATTATTCGTCAGGCTTGAGGAGACTGACAGAGTCATTGCTAGGTGACTCAGAACACTCATTTACTCACTGATTCATTCTTTCAAAAGTTTGAGCATCTGCTATGAATTGAACAAGTGGTTTGGATCTTTGCAGGATCTTGTGGAGTCAATTATCCGTGTTAATGACATTCAGAATCTGGATCAGCCAAAACAGTATTTCTCTTCCCATCCTTCTTTCTTACCCCCTTCTTCTCCCCATAAGCACTTTCTTTTCTTATGTGTTGATTCATAAGAAATGGAAATTTGTTGGCGACTTATTCCTTTAACTGATGAATGTCATTATCAATTTTTCTTTCTTCTCCCATAGTATATTGCTGATAACTCTATTAAAGTGCTGGTTCTTATTACCTCTATTCTCATCATATTTTTGTCACTAATTAGTTTTATATTGACCCTCTCCCACCAATTATAGTGCAAGCTCTCTGAAGGCAGGGTGTTTTTCAAATCCAATTTAGTTTTAGTACTTGGTGCTACACAAGGGTCTCAGATGAAATGGAGGCTTGCCAAAAAAGAGTCAAAGACATAACAAGAATGAATAATACCAAAAGTGTTCAAATAACTTCAAGAACACTGTCTTTGGAGGCCAAATTTCTATAACTATAATTTAAAAAATAAATATAACACTTGCCTTTTAAAACTAAGTCATTTCTCTGCTTTAGTATCATTTCAATCTCTGTTGCCAGGAGGCTGGTGCCCAATATTTTTTCTCTCAAGGACTGTTCTCAAGATAGAATCCCACAGATGTAGAGAACAAACGTATGGACACCAAGTGGGGGAAAGTGGTGGGTGGTGGTGGTGGTGGTGGTGGTGGGATGAATTGGGAGATTGGGATTGACATATATACACTAATATGTATAAGATAGATAACTAATAAGAACCTGCTGTATAAAAAAATAAAATAAAATTCAAAAATTCAAAAAAAGAAAAAGAATCCCACAGAGAACATGGAGGCACTGTTAGAAGGGAATACACTCTTGATAAGGATAATGTGTCACCATTCTAAAGTAGATGTAAAACTCAAGCAGGGGGTATATCCTTAACCATAAGAACAGGCCTCCAATTTTGTAAGTTTCAGCATTGACAGACTAGTGTGAAATGTATTCTTGAGTCATAATACCAATTTGGTACCCTCAATTTTATATGAATTACCTGATTTTGTTGAGCAACCTTAAGATAATGTGATTATTGCTTTACATAAATTATTTCATGAAATCCTCAAGCAATACTATAAGAAAGGGATTATCTCAAGTTTCTAGAAGAAACTGACATCAAAGAGATTAAGGAATTTGCCTGAGGCCACACAGTAAGTAAGTGAAGGACTCATATTAGCACATAGTTTTTGTTTTGTTTTGTTTTTACTCCAAATCTATGTTCTTTCTACTGATTTGCATGTTTTCTGGACTCAGACAATTTCTTTCTAAAAATTAGTTAGATGATGGGCTAGAAGTAAAGAGGAGTTGTTGGTGTTTATACCTATATTATTATTATTGTTGTTACTGTCACTATTATTATCATTTATTTTAAAAACATATACTCTATCTATCTAAAATATTTAATTCCCAGGATTGAGAACTACTGCCTATGTAATACAAATGTGCACACAATGTAATGTGTAAAGAAGCTTTTATAAAAATCCTTGATGTGGTATATTTTCAGAGTAGCTTTTCCAAAAAGTTGCTTAGTTATCTGTAAGCACCGTAAATATGAACAGCATTTGTTAACTCTCCCTATGGTCTGAAAGCTCAGAACCTAACTATATCAGACTAGGCTAGGATATTCTGCAGTAACAAACAACCTCAACATCTAAGCAGCTGAACACAGCAGTTCATTTCTCACAGGTTCAAAATCCACTGTGATTCCCAATACCGTTCCAAGATTTTATATAGTGACAAAATGATCCTCAGCGCTTCTTGTTGCCTTTTTTAGGCACTGTGACGAGGGAAGAAATCAAAAGGAGAGCTCAGCTCCACTATTTGTCAGAATGGTTGTGTATTAATCAAAGGCTATTTGTTAGAACTATTCACAAGTCCTCACATAATTTCAGGGAGGCTAGGTAATGCAGTGAAGCACATAGACTATGTGGTTGACAGTACTGTCTCTGCCACAGTAACTGAACTAAAGGGACAAGTTCATTTGAGTTTAATTAGAGAGAATATGCAGGAGGGGAGTTGAGTTGCTGGGAGGCTGTGGATAGTAGTACAAGCAGTAGAATTTGAAATGTCCTATATAGCTTCACTCTCCTGAAGATACAGGTTTTCAGAAGATGCTTTTTTTCCTTCCCCCCCCCCGAATAGGCTGCTATTTCTGTTCCTGTTTTCTTTCTTGAAAAATTATGTCTTGAAAATTTTAGAGTTGTATCTATATTAGAGTGAAATGAAAGCAAGAAATTTCCCCCTTGCATTGGCAATATAGCCCAAGAAACACAGCGTACGTCAAATGGCAAGAACAGTGTATGTCAGACACGGGGGGATGAAAGTCAGGTTGTTTGACATTATTTCAATGTGACTGCCTATGATAAAAAAGATGAGTTAATTTGGATCTCCTATATAGTACCCATTAGATGAAAGTAATCTTACAATAAAAACCTCTGAATGCATGGAACGTTTGTGTTTTTTCCTATCCTGGTTACTTTGGCGCATACCTATGAAAATATACAGAAGCACATGATTCATCTAGGGAATTTGTTGTTAAGAGCAGCACCTCTAGGTAGTTTCCAGTCTATAATGGTTAACGACAGTAAACTTTTATAACTTTTCCTGAGGGTCACATGTGGAGAATCTTTGGCTAGTTAAAGGAGGAGCACCATTTTGAGCAACAAGAGGAAGCAGATAATTTTTTTCAGTGTCAGGTACTAAAAATCGGTTGTTTTATCTATTAGCAATTAGTTTTCCCTGCTGAAGTTAGGTGTGTTTTATGGAATAGTCTATTCTAGGGGTTGTTCTCTTTTTACAAAGTCTTGCCTTACATTTATTCCTTAGTTTGCTTTTCTCTTGGTCCTCTATCCAAATTCTAATGTCCGTCCAAATTGTTCAACCTAATTCTTAAGCAGTTATTCAATTCAGGTAGCTATTGAGTTATACAAAGCTTAACCAAAGAGGCCTCCTCACCTTGATGGCTGATAATCAGTTGATGAAGAAAGCCAATATTTGTGTCATGTAAGAATATAAATATCATGTACAGTAACATAGAGGCTGAGAAAACATTTGATAGGAGCTGTTAAGTGATTGAAAGGCATAGTGGCACGTAAACGGAACTGTAAAGGATGGTGAGATTTTTCACAACTGGAGGTGGGAGCAAGGAGAAGTTTTTAGAGTAGTAACAAGGTAAGTAATTGTATAGATATGGGGAAATATTTAGAGTGTGGGGAAGATTTTGATCTAATATAGGTCAACAAAGTCTGTATGAGAAGGCAAATTTTCTGGAAAGTATATGTTATAGGCTGTTCAGGAAGGATCTACAATTTTCATTCAAAAGGGTAAGCTCAGCCTGTAAGCAGTCAATGATTATTGGACTATGGGTGATATGATCATGCCAGGCTCTGGAAATGAATTAAATATGGAAAATAAATTTAATAAGGAAAACATTTAAGAGGTTATTGAAATTTCTTGTGAGAAATGATGAGAGGTGAAATCAAATCAGTAACATAAAGGAAAGGGGATGAATGTCAGAGATATTTGTGGGTAGATGTCCTTTCTGTTTACCATAGAAGGATGTGAAGAATTAAAAGACTTGTCGACTTAAGGATAAATAATTGGGTATTTTTGGTGGCTTTGTCAAAGACAAAGCTAAAAGCACAAATAGACTACATTTTGTGGTACATAAATTTATATTTATGTGGTACATATTCATTTATACATAAATAACTTTATGTATTTCAGAATATGGGTTTGGAAAAGAGAATTACTTCAATTCAGCAAGCAGACTGGACTTTGCTTTACCTGATTAGCCATACTCAGTGAATCCTATTCCAGCAGGATGTAGTAAAAATCGTGTACATGTGAGGTCAGATTTTTCTTGAACCAGAGGTCATCTAATCTCCTGTGTGCTAGATCTGATTCTCTTGTCCAAAACCTTATCTGACTGACAGAATTGATCTCCATTTTAGGCATACTTCTTCATATCTGAATGTTAGATGGTTTTTGAGCAATATTTCCTTCTTGACCTCTACTGTTTTCAAACTTCCTAATCTGTACCACTTTACTGACTTGCCATTTATTACCACCTCTCCACTATATCTGTCTTGATTGTTTTGGTTCTGGATTTCATCCTTTTACCCTTTACTTACCACTGCCTCTGACCCAGAAATAGGGCTTATACCTCACTCTTAGATAATATGATACATAATAAAGAAGCATAAAAGTAGAATTAAGATAGAAACAGCCATGCTGGATAAGTCTATAAGACCAATTCACTTCTTGGTAACTTTTTTTGTGTAAATGGAAGTTATGAGTGAACATTTGGAGAGGGAGTTGTCCAAAAGTCAGGGACTCATTTAGTGCTTAGTGTATAGATCAGGCATAAGAGTGAATGTCAGGGGAAACTTAGTTATATGAAAGTAACAACTTTTCTAGTTCTTTTCAATGCCCTAGCCAGTCATTAAAGGCAACTAGTATTAATAGTGAAGGGAAAACTTAAAAGCACCATTTGTTACAATTATTGGAAATCAGTGTATACCAGGATACCTAGACTCATGGCATATTAAAGTTGGTACTTATGTGTAATATTATCCTGTAATTTACTTGCAGATAGGATGGCCAATTTTATTTTTTCCATTCTGCTGCATTATGTCTACTTCTCTATATACAATGAACAGTAAGGGATGGGGTCATAAGTGTGACTTGTATTGATGAAATAAATATAATATTTCAGCCTGAATATCAGACTTTTTTCCCTATTCTTATTTTATGAAGAATTTAAAACAAACTGAATCATTTTGAGAGAGAGTGTTTCACTCCATATAGCGCATACAGTTCTCAGAGGATGGTATTTATGTTTCTTTGAATGGCAGTCAACACTGTAGAAATTTAGTTAGAAGAATTGTAGGTCAAGGATCTTGGATGTGAATGACACTGGCAGCCTCAAGAGATGATCAGGGTATAAGTTTTTTTGAACTTTGCCAGTCAATTTTTAGAAGTCAGAAATCTTACAAAGAACCCTAAGGAAAGGTTTGTCAAATGCAGTTATATTCTAGAAAAATGGAAGCAATATAAAACAAGACAGAAAGCAAAAGACAAGTAAGGTGAACTTCAGGTCACAATTAGTGATAAAGAAGAACTTCTTTATGTTTTTGTTTTTTTACTTTCTATTTTGAAATAATTTTAGATTTACTGAAGAGTTGCCAAAATAGTTCAGAGAGGTCCTGTATGCTCTTCATCCAACCATCCCTAATGTTCATGGCTCTTATGATCTGGTATATTTATCAAAACTAAGAAATTAACATTGATGCAATGCTATTAGCTAACTACAAACTTGTATTTCACAAGTGTTTTCAGTAATATCCTTTTTCTGACCCAGGATTCAGTATAGGATACCATGATTCACTTGGTCATCATTCTCAGTCTCCTTCAACCTGTGATTGTTTTTCAGTCTTTCCTTGTTTTTATTTGTATTTATTTATTTATTTATTTATTTTTGCCTTGTCACTTTTAAAGCATACTGGTGTGGTAGAATATCTCAGTGTGGGTTTATCTGCCATGTCTCATAATTAGACTGGGCTTGTGGATTTTGAGGAAGGATACCACAGAGACTAGTGACCTTCTTATAATATCTACATTAACTGTTACTGTTAATTTTACCCTTTATCACTTGGTTAAGATGGTATTTCCAGGTTTCTCCATAATAGGTTTTACATTCCTGGTATTACCTTTGAAGTCTTTTTAAAGATAAGTTGTGTATGTCCAGATCTTTTGCTGAAATACATATGGTGATGCTTTGAAGGTATATATGGTCTAGAAATGCATTTTACCAGACAATGAGGACTAGACTAACTGGTCACGGTGTTGCATTCCTTTTAATGCCAGAACTTATGTTTCATTGATGTTTCACTGATTGAAATAATAATGGTTACCATTCATTGGTCATCTAACTGACTTTAATATGCCAAGCAACCCCAGAAGGTACACAACATTACCATCATTTTACTCTGAGATATATGACCTTCAGAACTGTTTGAAATTAATGACTTAAAATACCACTGGTAAATCTAAGTTCAACATCTGATGCTTCCATAATTTCTCACCTTTTCTCATGAAGCAGTATTCATTTATTTATTTCAACGTTTAAGAAATTTTACTTTATTGAAATTCAGTTGATATATAATGTTTTGTTAATTTCTTCAGTATAGCAAATTTATTTATGTGAGACAATAACTCTGACCAGGATTGTGAGAGAGGAGAGGGGATTAGACTCCACATTCCACTCTCCTTGTAGGGTGTTGTTCTTTACTAAACAAAAAATAGAGAGCCAGTGCTACGTTCCATGGACTTTATTGCAACATGGGTTTAGATGTAAATTGGTTCCACCCTTTAAATGGACTCATACAAGGTTTGGTATTCTTCAGCTTATTGAGAGTCAAGAGCCATTTGCAGTGGAGGCAATAATTGCATGGGTTTGATTATGGATTCTTGACACTTTAATTAGTTTAAGAACTAAACTAATTCTTAAGGACTACTCTTAAGCTCTTCTTTCCAGGACAGTAGCTTTCCTAATGGGTTGATTCTGTTCTGTTCTGGGAGGTTTTCCTCCATGGCCACATTTTGAAACACCTGCTCTTACAATTACCTTTGCTGATACTTAATCTCTCTTGATGTAGTTACCTAGGGAGCTTCCTGTTATTAACAATAAACCTTGGTAGCTGTGGTTAATTAATAAAGAGTCAACTTGATAGATAGCATTTTAGATAGTGGAAAAAATAAGTGCAAAGGCCCAGAGGCAAAAAAGAGCACAGCTTGTGTTGGAAACAAATAAATAATGCCTGTGTTGCTAGAGGGCAGAGAGATAAGTTAAGGGTACCTTTCCAGGAGATGAATGAAGAAAGCTTGGATGTGGTTGTCCAGGGTTGTATTTTGATCCTTATGTCAAGGGCAGTGTCAGACATAAAAGTTAAGCCTGGGAATAATGTATGTGTGTGTGTGTGTGTGTGTGTGTGTGTGTGTGTGTGTTTTAAGGATCATTCTAATGCTTGTGTAAAAAATGAATTTTCAGTTTTTAGAATAGTGCTGGGACTTGAGTTGAGTCTTTTGCAAATAAACACAGAAAATAATGGCACATGGACTAGTATGTTAGCAATAAAGGTCGAAGAAACTCTGTGGATTAAAGAGATAATTAAGATTTGAAGTTCCTAGGACTGTTAGTCAAATAGCCATGGGAATTGAAGGGAAATGGGGTTAAAACATGATTTCAAGTTTCTAGTTGGTAAAATGGAATGGAAGGTAATGACTTTAATGGGGACATGGATCACTGAAGTACAAGGATTATTAAGGAGGATTAAAAACTCATATTTAAACATGTTGAATTTGAGTTGCCTGTGGGAAAGTTAAGAAAGAGGATGAATTTGACTTGTTACATTTACAAGTTAAAGCAATGGAGATAAATGGTGAAAAAACATAGACTTAAATAAGTGTCATCTTAATTAGGTTATTAAGTATTAATCATAAATAGTAAAATCAAATTAAAATCTTAGAATTCTAAATTCTGTATTTTAGGTGTCAGAAGGTAAAAATCTAGGTAAAATTATTAAACCAAAATTTAAAAAATTATGAACCAGATTAAGTCTGATTTTTAATATCTTCCATGAAACAATGCAGTGTTTCTCAGAAAATAGTGCAGATTACACATCAGTTTTAGTCTGGGAATATTTGTGCCCTGAAAAAGGAAGAACACGTGCAGAGTTCAAAAGTGTCTAAAAATAAAACAAAACAATATAAAATTTTTTAGGATTATAATTAAACAATAAGGGGCACAAGTTCATTTGGATTAATAGCTAACTAGATAGAAAATAGATATTTGGCTCTTTGATTATAAATTAAAGAAATAGTCTTTCATAAAAACTAAAACTGAATCTTAGTACAAAAACATACGATTAAGGCAAAAATTTTAAACTACTAAAAGGAATAAAGGTAAAAATAAGTTAATTCTTAAAGGGAGGCAAAGATAATTTCTTTTCATTAGTTTGCTCATATTTGGCCTTTTTATATCCTTCATTCTCTTGACAGCACCATGAAATGCCTTGACATCCTCTGGGCTTAATAAGATGTATACATCAAAACCCACATTGCCAGTAATATTTCTCATATTTCATAATGCAATGTTTTAATCATAAAGGAATAATAGAATGAAGGAAAATATACTCTTATATAGGATGTGATGATTCATGAATTCCAACATACCAATGATTTGTATAAATCAAGGTGAATGAATATAAACTACATAAAATAATAGAGGTTAAAGAGAATTTACAGTAACTCACTTGGTATCTAATGAATTTTTAATTCATGCAAGTTTTTTTTTAATGTTTTTATACAGCAGGTTCTTATTAGTTATCTATTTTATAGCAAGTTTTAATAGAAGGAAAATAGCAAAGGCATTTCAAAATTTATGTTGAGATGCACTCAGTTTAAATTAATTCATTGCCCCACTGGAGCAGAAAACAGTAGGCTTTATGAATATTAGGAATATTGTCTGATGGGTAGTATCATATATGTTACATTTGACTTCTGCTACATTGTGTAGCAGGATGGAAATAAAATGAATTCAGATCCTACATAAAATGACTGTAACTATATATACAATGGCTGTTTTGATGTAACTTAAAGTGAAGCACTGTATTTTGTTTGATGATATCTTAATTTGTGTCATAGTTTGTTTTGCTCTATGCTAAAATTCATTTGAAAGAAAAGAAATAATTGGGTATCTTATACAAACATGAATATAAAGTTGTGAAAAAGATATTTTTTCTTAACAAATTATTGACATTAGTTTGGATATTTTAAATACTATGTAAATAATGAGCATGTTAGCCTATTGATGTTGGTTTGCATATTTTATATACTTTATGTACTAATACTGATTGTTTTGTAGTTGAAATATTTGAGACTGTACTTCAATAATATTTGTTAAATTAAATTGCTATTGCCATAGATGTGAAATAGGTTTTGCCAAAAACACTGGCTTTTCATTGGTTATATTTCATAAATTCTACTCATTAAGTTGTGTTAATGTAAGGATTATTCTACTTTTGAGGAAAATTGCACAAATGCATTTGTTTTTAGATATTTTAAAGGAATAGCTAAGAATACTTATTAAGAAGTAAAGCTAGATTTTTTCCTTCTTTTTCTTTAATATTGTTAATTATTTCTTTCCTTCTGTGTATACATATTCTATATTCATCTTTAAATTCATGATATTGATTGAATACCTGCTAGGTTCACATCACTTGTTTAGGTGAAAAGAAAAAAAAGATTTGTAAAGTATGGAAAATTATTTACCTGCCCTTACGCACTCAATTTGCAAGGTTGTATCTTATAAACTGTAAATCTTACTATTCATTTCTTTATTCCTTCATTGTGTGCTGAATGAACAAGCAGGGCCAAAAATGGAGCTAACTTCTGAAAAAGTTTATGTATTTCTTTTTCCCATACACTGTTTCATTTTGTAGCCCCTCCTCTATCAAATCGTACAACCGTTCTCTAGTACCTGTTTCCTTTTAGGTCTCAAATATCATTACATATTTGTCCCACTCAAATTACCTTTCCAAGCTTATTTCTAATACTTTTAAATAGAAATATTTTTCATCAAAATTTGTGACCTTGCTTAGATTTAAAATGTGCCTGTCCATGGACAGTGGCTCTCAGAGCCCTTTAAGACCCACATCATTGACGTAATCTTCCCATCAAGAAGTCATCTCCTCCCTCTCTGAACTGCCTCAGTTCTTCCAGGCTGTCACCTTAAGATGCTTGAATTACAACTATTCATGTACTTAGACTCATAGAAAATTAGAGTTTACAGAAATATTAGAGACTTTCTGGTGCAATACCCTCACTTTGCAGATGTGGAAACTTACATTTGCAGAGGAAGAGTGACTTTGAAATAGTAGGTTAGAAATTTGCTTTATCTAACCATCTATGTAAAGAATGAAACCTTTAAACTCAAGGCACGTTTGCTGCCGATACCTGACATCTGTTAGTGACACAGGGCTTCATCAACTCTCAAAATGGTCCCACGTTACAAGGACAGTAGTGGGGCCACACCTTCACAGTCAGTTCATGTTTGCATTTCTTTGAGACACAATGCATTTTAACATTATTAATCAGAGAAGGTTTCTTACTTCCTTTGCAAAATGAGAGAATAATGCCACATTTCTCTCAAAGCTCAATGTAAATGTGTATGGTTCTCTTACTCTAAGAAAAAAGCCCTAAAAGCATGAGTTTTATGGATAATACATATAAGTACATTAATTCTTCTTAACACCAGGAGATTTTTAAGGTACTACAAATATGGCATTACTCTATTAAACAACTCATTCATGCTTTACTTAGAAACCAGAATCCCTGGTTGATGAATCCATTTTAACTTCTAATGTATATGCTCCCTCTGTGTAAGGGAATGTTATATTCATTTTTAAATCCTCAATTTAATTGTAACACTATTGCTTTGAAAAAGTCAGATATCAGTAAATTGTGTAGTAAATATGCATTAGATGACATAGAACAACAAATTGAATATTAAAAGGGATAATATATAATTTTTAGATCTATACATACACATAATACAGTACAGTATGCAATGATTATGCACAATGACTGATTTTGAGTGGATAGATGTATCCTCATGAAATACTGTAAATTATTGGAAGAACTGATCAGCTTTCATTTAATTAAATACTCTTAAAAACAATAAAATATTTCAGTAACTCTGAAAGGCGTAGAACACTATTTCCATGTTCCAGGAATGTAGGGGGACCATGAAGTGTTGAAAGGCGTCGAGTGAAAGTGTTATAGGAGGCCAGGAAATGAATGGTGAATGTATATACTTGGCTGGTATGAGAGTGTGCAGATCTGTAGACTGTGTTTATGAAATCACAGACGTTTGGAGCTGAAAGGCTTTCAGCTTTTCACCAATAAGTATGATGTTAACTGTGGGTTTGTTGTAAATAGCCCTTATTTTGTTATGATACGTTCCCTCTCTACACACTTTGAGAGTGTTTATCATGAGCGTGTGTTGAATTTTGTCGGTGCTTTTTCTGCATCTATTGAGATGATCTTGTGATTTTTCTTACCCTTCATTTTGTTAATGTAGCGTATCACATTGATTTGTGAGTGTTGAATAATCCCTGGAATAAATCCAACTTGATCATGGTGTATGATCCTTTTTATGTATTGTTGGATTCAGTTTGCTATTTTGTTGAGGATTTTTGCGTCTATATTCATTAAAGATATTGGCCTGTAATTTTCTTTATTTGTAGTGCCTTTGTCTGGTTTTGGTGTCAGGGTAATTGTGGCCTCGTGGAATTAATTTGAGAGTGTTCTATCCTCTTCAATTTTGGGGGAATATTTTGAAAAGGATAGGTATTAGTTCTTTTTTATATGTTTGGTTGAATTCCCCTGTGAAGCCATCTGGTCCTGGACTTATGTTTGTTGAGAGGGGTTTTTTTTATTACAAATTTAATTTCACTGCTAGTAATCAGTCTGTTCAAATTATCTGTTTCTTCTTGATTCAGTATTGGCGAGTTGTATGTTTCTAGAAATTTGTCCATTGCTTCTAAGTTGTCCAATTTGTTAGGATAAAATTTCATAGTATTCGCTTATGATTTTTTTGTATCTCTGTGGTATCAGTTGCTATTTCTCCTCTTTCATTCCTTATTTTGTTTATTTGGGTCCTCTTTTTTTCCTTGGTGAGCCTGACTAAAGGTTTATCAATTTTATTTATTTTTTCAAAAATCCAGCTGTTGGTTTCATTGATCTTTTCTATTGTTTTTTGATCTCTATTTTATTTCTTTCCTCTCTGAACTTTATTATTCCCTTCCATCTGCTGACTTTGGGCTATGTTTGTTCTTCTTTTTCTAATTCCTTTAGGACATAGGTTAGGTTGTTTGAGATTTTTCTCGTTTCTTGAGGAAGGCCTTTATCACTATGAAGTTCTTTCTTTGAACTGCTTTTGCTGCATCCCATAGATTTTGGAGTGTTTTGTTTCCAGTTTTGGTTGTCTAGAGGTATGTTCTAATTTCCTTTTTGATTACTTCATTGACCCATTTGTTCTTTAGTAGCATGTTGTTTAGTCTCCACATGTTTGTTATTTTCCCATTTTTCTTTCTGTAGTTGATTTCTAGCTTCATACTTCTGTAGTCAGAAAAAAATGTTTGATATAATTTCTATCTTTAAATTTGTTGAGACTTACTTTGTGGCCCATCATGCAATCTATCCTGGAGAATGTTCCATGTGCACTTGAAACAAATGTGTATTCTGTTGTTTTTGAATGGAATGTCCTATAGATATGTTAGGTCCAACTGGTCTATTGTGTCATTTAAGACCACTGTTGCCTTATTGATTTTCTCTCTGGATGATCTGTTTATTGATGTAAGTGGGCTGTTAAAGTCCCTTACTATTATTGTGTTATTGTCAATTTCTCCCGTTATGTCTGTTAGTATTCACTCTGTATATTTAGGTGCTCAGGTGTTGGGCGCATATATATTAACAAGTGTAATATTCTCCTCTTGTATTGAGCTCTCTATTATTGTATAATGCCCTTCTTTATCTTTGACTTTACTTTTAAATCTATTTTGTCTTATATGAGTATTGCTACCCCCACTTTCTTGTTGTTTCCCTTTACATAAAATATTTTTTTCCTCCCCTCACTTTCAGTCTGTGTCTTTAGCACTGAAGTGAGCAGCACTTGTAAGCAGAATATAGAGGGGTCTTGTGTGTGTCTTTTTTTTAATCCAATCTGCCACCCTATGTTTTTTGATTGGAACATTTTGTTCACTGACATTTAAAGTAATCATTGGTAGTTATGTACTTATTGCCATTTTATTACTTGTTTTCTGGTTGTTTCTGTAGTTCTTTCCTGTTCATTTCTTCTTTTTTCTTTGTGGTTTGATTCTGTGGTAGTGTGCTTGTGATCCTTTCTTTTTAGTTTTTGTGAATCTATTATAGGTCTTTAATTTGTGGATACCATGGGGTTCATGTGTGTTGACCTATAACTACATCTACTTGTTTTAAACTGGTAGACATTTAAGTTCAAACACATTCTAAAAGATCTATATTTTTTACTTCCCTCCCCCACATTCTGTGTTTTTGATGTAATATTTTACATCTTCATGCTTATCTTTTTTTTTTTGCGTTATGCGGGCCTCTCACTGTTGTGGCCTCTCCCATTGTGGAGCACAGGCTCCGGACGCGCAGGCTCGGTGGCCATGGCTCATGGGCCTAGCTGCTCCACGGCATGTGGGATCTTCCCGGACCGGGGCACGAACCCGTGTCCCCTGCATCGGCAGGCGGACTCTCAACCACTGCACCACCAGGGAAGCCCCCATGCTTATCTTTTTACTGTTTATTTTAGTTATAGTTGCTTTTACAGTTTTTTAAATCTATGTACTGGCTTATTTAAATGATCTTCAATCTTAACTATATAATAGCCTCTCCTGTTGAATTTTCCCTTTCCTATACGTTCTTGCTTCTTTTCCATTTAGGGAAGTACCTTTGATACTTCTTTCAGGGTAGGTTTATTATTGCTGAGTTCTTTTAGTTTTTGCTTGTCTGATAAACTATTTATCTCTCCTCCTATTCTAAATGATAATCTTGCTGGGTAGATTGTCCTAGGTTGCAGATTTTTCCCTTCCAGGACTTTAAATATATCCTGCCACTCCCTTCTGACCTGTAAAGTTTCTGCAGAGAAATCAGTTGATAGCCTTATGGGGTCCCCTTGTATATGACTCTTTGTTTCTCTCTTGCTGCCTGTAGAATTCTCTCTTTGTCTTTAACTTTTGCTATTTTAATTATATGTCTTGGTGTGGGTTTCTTTGTGTTCATCTTGTTTGGTACTCTCTGTGCTTGTTATACCTGGATATCTGTGTCTTCCTTCAAGTTTTGTAAGTTTAGCCATAATTTCCTCAAATACATTTTCAATCCCCTTCTCTCTCTCTTCTCCTTCTGGGACTCCTACAAGTGAATGTTGGTATGCTGACTTTTATCCCAGAGATCTCTTAGGCTGTTGTCATTTTAAAAAATTTGCTTTTCTTTTTGCTGTTCTGATTGGGTGATCCATTATCCTATCTTCCAGGCACTTAAGGCATTCTCCTGTATCACTTAGTGTGCTTTTCATTCCTCCTGGTATGTTTTTTATTTCTGCTATTGAATTATTCATTTTTGATTGGGTCTTCTTTAATATTTTCTATTTCCTTGTTAACGTGTTCACTGTGTATATCAATTCTTTTCCCTAATTCAGTTAAACATTTTTGTTACCAATGCTTTGAATTCTTTATCTGGTAAATTGTTTATTTCTGTTTCATTATTTTTTAGGGGTTTTCTCTTGCTCTTTCAATTGAGAGTTGTTTCTCTGCCTTTTCATCTTGCTTAACATTCTTTGCCTCTATGAATTTAGGTGAAACATTTGATCTTGTGATCTTGAAGGGGTGATCTTATGTGGGCACATCCTAATACAGACTTCATGTTTCTAATGCCTTTGTAGGGGAAGCTGGATTTGTTATGGATACAAGTCACTTCTTTCCTCAGAGTGTGCTGACAGCTCTCACCTTGCTAGAGGGTTGGGCTGCAGGTGGAGGGACTAGGGCTGATGCTTGGTGTGAGGCAGGACTGCTCAGTGGCCATCACTGCCCTTAGGGGGTGGGGTCTGATCCCAAGTTGCTGGAGCAGAAACCCTGAGAGTCAGGCCTAAGCTGTCTCTGTCCCTTTTAAGTGTGTGTGTTTTCCCTTTCCCCAAATAAAGACCTTCGATCCAAAGAGGGGGAGTGCTGATGCAAGTGGGGCTTGTGTGGGCTCTTGGCTTGTGTCCACTGCAGACAGTTCTGATGAACTGCCTGTGCAGGCATCCACAACTCTGCACAGATGCAACCTCTGGTGTAAGTCCCCTTCGTTCCTCATAGCTGATCACTACCTTCAGCCTCTGCTGCCCCCATCCTTGTGTGGAATCTCTGCAGTGCAGGTGGCCTGTTGCAATGTATCAGGGGTGTGCTGTGGTTGAGTGTCTAGTATCAGAAATCTGGGCTGCTTCACTGGAGCTGTTACCTGAAAAGTGGGTTTGCCTCTTGGTGGGTGTCAAGCCAAAAGACCCAACCAAGCCAAAGATTGGGAAAAGGAAGGATTTATTACTTGCAGCAAGTAAGGGGAACACCAGGGGTCTTTCCCAAGGCAGTGTCTCCCAAACAGCAAAATCTGGGTAGTTTTAAGCTAAGGGCATATTCATGAAGTGGCTCGGGTGGTTGACAGAGTCCAAGCTTTAGGTGACTGAAGTCACAAGGGTCAGAAAATGTCGACATCATCCCTTAGGTTCCAGTCGATCTGCTGGTTGAGCACTTCAGGCTAATCTTTACCACTGAAAGAGAACTGGTAGTTTTTACAACTGATATTTTTATCTTTGCTATTGTTATTTCTCTTGCCTGATAATTGTCATTTGTTTCTACATTTTTTTGTTCCCTTAAGATCATTTATTATTGAGACCAGTTGAAGGGCAAGCATTGTGGCTAGGCTTAGATGACAAAATGGCTTAGGCCAAAAATGGCTTCTCTTATGTCAAGAAAGTCATGTCTGTTTTTTTTCTCCAGTGACCCCGCTCCCGCCCTATCAGCTTACAGAGCTGCTTGAGTAAGGGCCAATGATAGCTGCTGCTCCCCCCGCCAGGATCTGCCCCGGAACTGGGTTGCCTCTGTGTCCCACAGTCGAGTCTTTTCCTTGGTCTTGGCTGCCCCAGATCCAGTCCCTCACTGTGACACAGAGTGAGCAGGTCTAGAGCATTTGCTTGGCTTGGGCTGGGGCAAGCCAGGAGGCAGTCACAGGAAACCCTACCAGCACTAGAGCAGATCTCTCTCCACCTTGCCTCAGGGGCAAGTCTATGTGTGTGTACTCCTGAGCAGAGTCCAGGCTTCCCCTTCTATTAGTCCCAGTGATCCTCTAACCAGACAAGGGGGCTGTCTCCCCCACATAGGACCCTGTGTTTGGAGTTTCTAATCTTTGGCTTGAACTGCTCACTTTCCAGGGAGATGTCCACCCCTGTAATCTCCCTCTTCCTCTGAGTCCCCACCCAGAGGCACAGTTCCTGACCTGATGCAACTACGTGTGCATCTTTGTTATAGCCTTGGTTGTGCAGGGGTCCTTCTGCCAGTTTGTTTTCAGTGAGAATTGTTCCATACGTAGATGTATTTTGATGTGTTTGGGGGATGGAGGTTGAGGTGAGTTCCATGTCCTATTACTCTGCCATCTTGATCTGTAACCGACAGGTATTGTTATTTTCGAACTCACTCTACAAGTTTTACCTAAACATTTAGCCTATTTGCATTTAACCCAATTACTTATTAATTTGCGTTTATATATAGTATCTTAGGATTTGTTTATTCTTTGTCCCACTGGGTTTTTTCCCCTCTTTTTCTCTCTGTGTTGTCTTCTCCATGGATTGTGAATTTTAATTTTCATCTTGTTACTATTTTTTTCATAGTTGTGAGTACTGAGTTAACAAAACTTTCTTTTTATATGGGAAATTGACCTTGAGTTAACTTTCACTTAGCTGTTTTTTCACTTAGCAGAGCCCTATGATAGCAGTATTTCAGTTGTCAGACTATTTAGTAAACCTCCGGCAGCTGGACTAGGGTTTGGGGAAGATGGATTAATTTATAAATATCAGGTTGGAAGACAGAGCTTCGGTATTCCTTGTGTGTTGAATTACTTGTAAAGAGGGTTTTTTGTTTGCTTTGTTTTGTTTTGTGTTTTTGCAGGGATATGGAATTATGCCCAAGGCTTCTTATATGGAGCCTACAGCCTCTGAGATAAAGTTGTTTCCATACTCCAATGTGTTGCCTCAAACCTAAGTCTTCACTTGGTAGGCCAAAGAATTGTCCCTGAATTTTTGCAAAAATTCCCACCAAAGAGGCACTATTGATGCTGCCCATTGGTATCCTTAGTCTTCTGTCATCTATCTTCCTTTACAGCTGAGTAAACTGAGCTAGGATAGTCTATTCACATCTAGGGTGTAAGAGGTCTTGCTAATGGTATTCTAGCAGAATGCATACTGTCGTGGTTACCCCATATATTATAATATGCATCCTTGACTTATAATAATGTAATGACACCATTTATCAGATGGCCTTGGAACATTTTAACTCCGTTTACCCTGACTTTCTCTCTTTGCTATTTTTGCCATGCATTAAATTATGCATATATTTTAAACATTGTTATATTTGTTATTTATAGTATTTTCTTTGCTCTTTATTTACTTTCCTGCATTTGTATATCTCACTCTGGGATCATTGCTCATCTGTGTGAAGACATTGATTTAGTATTTGTGTAGTATCAGGTTTCTGGTAGTGAATTATCTCAGTTTTTAATCATCTAAAATTATTTTTATTTAGTTTTTACTTTTCAAAGATATTTTTACTGGCTGTGAATTCCATA
Organism: Monodon monoceros; assembly: GCF_005190385.1. Lineage (NCBI taxonomy): Eukaryota > Metazoa > Chordata > Mammalia > Artiodactyla > Monodontidae > Monodon > Monodon monoceros. The sequence continues at coordinate 104,090,071 of NW_021703778.1, forward strand.
CTTGCAGTGATTTTATTTCAGCGTTACAAAGCTGTTACTCCATTGTTTACTAGATTTGATTATTACTCTTAAAGTCTGTTTTTGCAAGATAGTACGCTGTTCGTGTGAAGCAAGATAATTCATTAACCATACGTGAAAGTGGAAATCTGTACTCAATGATATGTGACTTTTAAGCAAAGTCTTGTTTTTTTTTTCCTTTACTTTGCCACTTAAGTTTATAGTTGACTGCAAAAGTCCCTGACTAAGGGCGAAACAAAAGGGGCCACTAGCATATTCTTTGCCTTGCTACAGCTGCTATTTCAAATAATGGGAATTTGTGCTAAATCATTTGTATTAGATCTTTTATGGCTCTAAACTGCCAAATTTATACATTGGGTCTATCACTTATTAGTTCTATTACACTGATCAACTTGCTAAATGTCTCTATGTCTCAGTTTACTCTTATATTAATTAGGGATAATAATAGTTTTTACATCTTATTGTTTTTATGATAAATGATTCAATCAATGTTGTTAACTATTTTGATGATGATGATGTTATTATAACTAAAATATTAACTGCTATTGATATTATAGATAGAAAACTAAAGTTAATATTATCCTGTAGAAGATAGTTATATATTGTTATATAGTTATATATCCCTATACTAAGTGCAGGTGTTAATACTAGCACAGGTGTTACAGCAGCTAATTTCTGTAGATAATTTTTCTAATACACTCATAGATATAATATATACTTTCACCCTAACCAAAGTTTTATGTTAATATTTCCACTTATCATTTAATAGTTTATACCTATTTCTGGTATGGTACAGGATTACTTTTTAAAAATATTACTGTTTTATTGATAATTCTATATATCTAGTAGAAGAAACCTTATGCACTTGAAATTTTTATCATAATTTAAAAACACCTAGTTTTTCATTCTTTGTATATATTCCTAACAACATTTCTGTTATCTTGTTCAGCTGTTTTCTTCATTCAGTAGTAGCTGTTTAAGAAGTACTAAGTTATGAATTACATTCTTTGATATCTTTGTGAAGTTCTGTGGTATGAGAATATCAATTCACTGCAGTAGTTATGCAATTTCTATGCATTGAGCATGAAGTAGCAGCTCTAATTAGCAGATTTTCATAGTCAAAACTGTTATTTCTCTACCAACATCTCTAATTCAAAATGCAAGCTGCTTGTTTGCAAACAGAGAAATTGGAACTTGCCAGTTATGTTAATCATCGTTATAAAAATCTCTTGAATGTCTCACATACTAAAGAACAATTGAAAATTCACTTTTTTATGTGCACAACTATTTTTATGTGTACAACTATTTATCTGTCACATTTCCTATCATTTTGATTGAATTACAAAGGCATTTTTTAAAAAAGCCATTCTTTTCAGTCAATTAATATATATTATTAATTTTTAAGAGATTTAGCTGGGTTTTGCCCCAGTCAAATTACTTTAAGATTCCTATAGATATATAGAAATTATGGATTATTCTACAGAAGCTTGGATTACTCTTTGCCATCCTCTATAATGTCTTGCCTAGAAATATGACAGTCATAACTTAAACCTTTAAGATGTTTTAAGTCACTAATTTAGTGCAATGTTGTGAAAGTTTTAGATTGTTATTCTTTCTTTAAAATTTTATTTATATATTTAGTCATTTATTTATTTATTTTGCTGCGTCGGGTCTTAGTTGTGGCATGTGGGATCTTCGCTGTGGCATGCAGGCTCTTTATTGCAGCATGCAGGCTCCAGGGAGAAGGGGCTCAGTAGCTGGGGTGCTCAGGCTCTCTTGTTGTGGCACGCGAGCTGTAGCGCACGCAGGCTTAATTGCCCTGTGGCATGTGGGATCTTAATTCCCAGACCAGGGATCGAACCTGCATCCCCTGCATTGGAAGGCAGATTTTTAACCACTGGACCACAAGAGAATTCCCAGATTGTTATTCTTTTCTAAAAGGCCGGAATAACATAATAATATATTGTCAGCACTAATGATATTACCTTAATATTTGTTACACATTAAATATCAATGGAAAATAGATTACCTTTGTTTTCTCATTATACCAAATTAGTTTTATAGCTAAGTCTTATTGTCTATCTTTTAAAAAGTATCTTTGACAAACAAAGGAAAATATATACATGCAGTACAATGTGACTCTTTATTAGCACAATGCCAGTATTAATTCTTTAAATCAAAGTAAGTTATTAAATGCATGAATGCTATGGATACTCTCATCTTTTTCAGCATTTGCTGCTTTCCTAAAAGGAAACATACTTAGAAAAATAATGCAAGTTTGAAATGAAACATTTTATATATTTCTTCCTATTTCTTTGTTTAAAAATACTTTTTTCTACCCTACCTTTCAGAAATTTCTGTAATCATTAGATTACTCTGAGTGATCTTTAAGTGCTAATATCAATAAAGTAAGCTTATTGTATAGAATTTTAAATTATATAATTTTAAATTATATATACCATTTTCAGGGAAATTCAGGAAGCTAGTATATCATTCAGTGTATGCCTTGAAAGGATATTAGTATTATAATAGTAATAATTTCATGCTACCCATAACATAAATGAAGTAATGTATGCTGGTTTCAGTGTATTATGTATTTGCTATGATAGGGATAAAACTAGTCCTTAGTACATTTAGAATTCTGATTTACAGGCCCATGGAAAATGCAATATTATTTTCCTCTTCTTAAAGTAGTAATAATCAGCCCTATGCCCCATCACTTGTGAAAAACTCGGAAGGGGGTTTAGAAACTGGTGCACATTTTAGTGAAGAGACATGTGGATCTACAATCCTTTTATCTGGAGATCCCAGAGAGTTTGACCTCAGTTTTGCAGTTTCTGTATGTCTAGAATGGTATCCCTCCAAAAAGCTCTAAGATCATTGCAAACATGATTCACTGTGAACGACAATAAGTAAAGCCAAGGACTGACTGTTATTTGAAGAACTTATGGCAAGAAAAATAAGCAAGGATTGTAGGTTAGTTAAAATTCCAAAGAAATAGCAGGTCTAGGAGTATAAAACGTGACAATTCCTTATTATCTATTAAGGCATTTCCAAAATATTTCTATAGGTTGAGAACTAGGTAGAGGTTGAAAAAGAAAAGTTAGATATATCATTCTAGAAATTAGAGAATATACTTCTAGAACTCTATGATTTTAATAAACTATAACCTTGGAGTAACACAAATAAATATGTTACTCTTGTACTATTGGCATATTGTCAACCCTAAAAAGTTCTTCAATTCTACTGTGCCTTAGTTTCTCCATTTGTAAAATGTCAGTCTCTCATATAACTGTAAAACACACCCACTGTGTGACACAGTTTGTAGTAGACATATAAATGTAGATAAATAGTAAAGAAAAATCAGATCTTAATAAGTGAGAAAAAAATTTTGGGTCTCTTGAGGGTTTCTGTGTGTGTATTAAGCAAAGGAAGTTCAGGAAGAAATGTAAGTACAACTTTTTAAAATATTTAATGTTACATGGTAGCTTCCTATAGATATAAAGTGATGTTTTTATCAACAATTAATGTTTTAGTGTTAAATATCCTCATCTTGCTTATGGAACAGAAGTGACAAAAATAGAAAATTTTGCTACTCTTTCCTGCTTTGAGCTTAGAATTAATTGCCTGGGGTAAGAAATCATGATATCAGATGCATATGCATATGTTTAACATGCACATGTTAAACAATGCATATGTTTAATGCAATGCGTATGTTTAAGCACAAAATTATAGACGTAGGGTGGCAGTAAGGTGATAGGGAGACCATCAGTATAATGGATATATGAATTTAATTGTAATCACAATAAATGATAATGATAGGGAGAGGCAACTTCCTTAGGAGGCTAAATAGTGCCAAGATAGGGAAAGACTTGGGTCCAATCTTAAAGTTATTAATACATCTAAAGAAAGAATACATATCAATAAATAAAGTGGGGGGAGAAGCATGATGGTGTAGAAGCTTAGGGGAAAAAAAAGACTTTGAAAAAGTGTCCTTAGGAGTGCTTTCCCAAACTGCCCATAACTGAGGGTTCTATACCCCAAGAGTCAATAGTATCTTGTATCAGAAACACATTCCAAATGGCATTGATGTATGCAAGTTCGGTGCACTAAAATACCAATTCCCCCTACTCTGGCCCATACTTATCAAGAGATTGACAAATTATAATTTGGTTCTCCCAGTGCCTTATCTAAACAGAATGTTAGTGCTCTTCAGGAGGTAGATTTTAAGGTAAAAATCACCACTGTTACACATTTTAGCTTCTGTTTACTAACAATGTGAGTCAACTTTCCAAGAGTAGTCAAGTCTGGAGCTTGACAGCATTAAGTCTGTGGACCAGATGAAAACATTAACAATCATTTCACACAAAAAATAAACATTGGCTACCTAATGTGTGTGTGGTATTGGAGATAAAACATGAGAGAAAATATTCAAGGGAAGTTGATACTTTGCATCCTTGTATTCCTGCTTCATGTTCAGAATCCTTCCAAAAATTAGCATCTCTTGAAAAATTAAAACTATTGATATATTCTTATCTTAACATCATGGATTCATATCTCTACTTGCATTGTGAATTGTAGTCAGGGAATACTGTTATATCCCATAAGAATTTCTGCGAGGAAGGATCGTAAGGCATGCCACAGTGAGTGGAGATAGAGTAACATTATGTTCCAAGTCATCAAGGCTTTTAATTCTCTAGGACAGTTTTACAGTTCACAAGTCATAGTGAATCCTTAGACCATCAATAAAGATTTATAGAAAATCACTACACAGGTACTCTGGTATACAAAAAATATATATGTATATATCATTCTACTTTACCACAAATCAGACCCAGAGATTCTGCCTCCTTATTTATTTTGCTTTTTTTTTTTTTGAGGCCTACACTGACTTAATCCTGTTCAGAAAGGAAATCTAAATCTCTCACTACTTTCACAGCAAAGAACTGGCTCTAGAAGCTCTCCAGAGGTTGGGGCTTGACAAGCAAATCTCAACAGATTTCCATTAAAAGAAAGTATTCTGTATGTGAGAACTTTACAGAGATACAGCCAATTTATCATGTTTTCCCATGCTTGCATTAGCTTATATATAATATAGTTTTACAGGCATAGTTCTATCTTTGAAAATTACACATGTCCTCAACTTTATAATATGTTATCAAAGATAAAGGGATTTAATTCCAAAATAAAAAAAGGAACATGGTCAATATATCACTGTTCAAATTATTTTTGAATTCTCTGAATTTGATTTTGTTCGTTGGCATGAAAGATAGTAAATCCTGTGAAAAATGCCCCCTGAGAAATGTTTTCACATAAGGTGTATAGTGCAGAGAGTAACTGACAAGGTCTAAATGCAGACACACAGTTAATCACATTATGATTGATTTTCTATTTTTAGTGAAAGTGACAGTTGGTTATGCCTTAAAACTGAAATCATCATCAGAAGATATGCTAACACTTTGACAATACTTACCAACCCAGAGGGAAAGTGATATGATAGATAGAACTAGGCCAAAACCCACTCCCTAAATACGTGGTTGGTTTGGCACTAATTAATCCCACTACAGAGGCTTGTTCTTATTGGTGATCAGTAGCTCCAAGGCACAAATAAGTAAGAGATAAAGTGGGTTCCATTGTAATTCAAGCAATCATAAAACCTTTAGGATTTATCCGGGGTGTGAGTCAGAGCAGAGGCAAATCCATGGTTCTATCAAACATTGAACAACTCGGTGAGCAGCACCCAGGATTCTGAGAGATGTTTGCATAAGAAATAGGAAGGTGCAGGTGTGTGGGTTACTGGAGCAAAGGAACCTGGCAAGACCTACCTAGTTTGCCAGGGTCTAACCAAGTGTGCAGTGCTGAGGGCTTGAGTGCCAGTCATAGTGGGGAACTATGGTATTAGCCTAGGAAATTAGGACAATTACAGTCAGAATTAACCATTAAGGAAAAGGATAAAAGCAATAGGAGAAATGTTTCGCCTCAGAATCTGTTCAGGAGCCTAAAACTACTACCTGGAAACTGGATCCTCAGTTTTCTTTCAAATAGAAATGATTTAGCTAAGGAAAACATAAAGGACATTTTAGGTTATTGGTAAGCCAGGTAATACCAGAGATGATCAATTGCAGAGACATTGACTTTTTTTTCCTATGATTTTCTAAAGTATAAGCCAAAAAAAAAAAAAAGTTGATGATAAGATTGATCTGAGGTATTGTATGCTTGGTCGAGTAGATTTAACAAGAGATGAAATTATTAATGGAATGTCTCACTTCCAATCCACCATGATACGAAAATCCTTGGTGAACTAGTGATTGTTAATAGACTTCTGCTATGAAACATCTAACTAAATGGTTAAAATGCATTAAAAGCACTTGGTGAGAGACTTCAATGTAGTCAAACTAATAATTTAGTTAATGCACCCTCATCCTTTATTGAACTTTTAAATTTGTACTATATACTCACTACCGGATGGCTCCACGTTGGTTAAAAAAATGGCTTGGGGAAAAAAAAAATAAAGTGAAAGGGTCCATATATAGTATTTTCTCTATTTTGCTTTGCAAACCATTAATACCACAGAGCTTAAAATCTATTCTTGTAAAGCTTTAACTAAACTTTATCAGTGTGTTTTGAACAATACTTTGGTTGGGGGGGCAGTTCCAAATGATGGATAGCTTTTGCAAAGACTAAAAATTAAAATTATTAACAGTATCCTTGGGAAGAATCATTCAGATAAGTTGCTACCTTTTAATCTAGTTTCTCTAGTCAATAGTTTATAAATATTGTTGTGAATCATTGGAGGAAAATAAAGCTTTCCAAAACTAAGACATGATAACAATTAATTGTATTTTTAGATGTTTCTAATGTGCAGTGTTTCTCTTTCAAGGAATAAATATCATTTAATTTACAAAAACTAATACTAATTTAAAGGTCAGAGACTCCACTGTTTTTTTCTCTTTGACACCTTTGTGCATTCATCTCATTGTTTGACTGTTTACCTCATGCATTCAGTAATATAAATTCCTTGGCATTTAGCTGGATCTTTTTTCCCCCCGTGGTTTGAAGTTCTTTCCCTTTTTTAATTAGATTGACCTTTTGGTTCACTTGAATGCCCTCAACCTGACAAAGAATAACTGTTCTCTTCTAAGGCAACCAGAAATGAACAGAGAAAGAGTGAAAACACTGACATAAAACGAAAAATTTTGATGCGGTGATCTGGGTGTTATAATTGTATAATTGTTACTTTGTATAGTCACTAACATAGAGAAATACCCAGCTCTGCACAATTCTCAGGGCTTTAATGCGATAAGCTGCTTCTTATCTACCCTAGAGGACACTTTTATAACATTCTTTAAAACTAATGTCATTCAAGTGTTTTTTAAATGTCTAGTAACAGCTGACCTGCCTTACCTTTCTAAAATCCAATGAGTAGTCTTGAAGAAATTAAAACCGTGACTGGTTCTCATTGTCATCCTGTCATTCTGTGTATGTGCATATGATAAACGTACACACGTGTGTGTGCAAATACACATTTCTTCTTTTGAAAAGTAAGTTTTGAAGAACATTTGAAACTATAGCTGTCTGTTGAGGTTGAATCCACACTGCCTAATTATTCAACAAACTATGAGATTCAGATATTTATTGTATACATTTCTACACATGATCCATAATGTGTAACTCATATGAAATTATGAGACTAGGTAATAACCAGTCCACTTTGACTAGTGCCTATGTGTCAAAGCTTGAGACATAGAGTAGGTAAGAATTAACTCTGAAAACTGTTGAATACATCAGAGCCATAGCAATACTAGCACAAGTTACTTCTAGTATTCTAAAATGTCGCTTTTCAGTCCCCCCATAAAAAAGATCACTTTAAAAATGTATAAGAGGGCTTCCCTAGTGGCACAGTGGTTGAGAGTCTGCCTGCCGTTACAGGGGACCCGGGTTCGTGCCCCGGTCCGGGAAGATCCCACATGTCGCGGAGCGGCTGGGCCTGTGAGCCATGGCCGCTGAACCTGCGCGTCCGGAGCCTGTGCTCTGCAATGGGAGAGACCACAACAGTGAGAGGCCCGCGTACAGAAAAAAAAAAAAGTATGAGATAGGTATGAACTGACTGATGCATACTCCATTATTTCTGAGTTATCAATTGACAATTTAGGTAGTAGCTTGGTCAACTTGTCCTGAATACAAGAAAATATGATAATTGAATCTCAAGATAGGTAAAGCAATTATAAAAGAGTAGCAAGGTAAAGGCATTCTGTTCAAATTTTTAGGCTTTATGAAATTATATCTGGGATATTGAACTGAAGATTGAAGAGATATCAGAATGTAATCTATTTTAAAAGAGTGGCATGTAGACACTGATGCCAGAGAAATACCCTGTAATAGAAAATTACTAAAATTATATTGCAAGCTACACATTATAGAACACTGCAAAGCCACAAAAAATGATGTCTATGAATACCAGTTACATGGAAATACATTCATACTTTATTTTTGAGTGAAAAGAATATCAGGATACACAGCAGTATATCCTGTTATGTATCCAGTATGTAGCAGTAAGGTGTGTGTGTGTGTGTACTGGCATGTACATAATTTGGGTATTTATTTCACCATTTATAATTTGAATGTATAAAACAAGTTTAAATACTTAGGGAATAGTGTTTGTGTCAGATGAATAACTTTTGATTATAAAAGAATTATAAATCAAAGATTATTCTAGCTCTGGAAGAGAAATTGGGTAGGTGACTTAGTTGTTTGAATGGCTTTGTGCATTTTAAATAGAAACCACAGGTGACAACACTAATGAGTCTGTGTAAGGTCCCTGTGCTGACATAAGGTAGGATACTACATGCTAGCAGAAGCTGGGCGTAATCATAATAAGAGTAATTCTAATAACAACATCAATAACCACAACAAAAATATGTGCTTGATTACTCTAAAGGTGATTAAAGATGTTTCCCAGTGATGCCAAGGCAATTCTATGGAGGTGTTATCTGAGAAAATCAGATAACCACATGCAGAGTAATGAATTCAGCATACATAAAAATTAACTAAAATGGATGATAGAACTAAACGTAAGAGCTAAAACCATAAAATTCTTGGAAGTAAACACGGGAGTAATTTCTGTGAACTTAAAGTGGGCAAATATGTCTTAATCGCAACAACAAAACTATAATCCATAAAGAAAAAAAATTAAATTGGACTTCATGAGAATTAAAAACTTTCACACTTCAAAAGATACCAGTGAGTCAATGAAAAGACAAGCCAGAGACTTTGAGAAAATAATTACAAATCATATGTCTGATAAAGTATGTGTATCTCAGAAATTTAAATAACCTTACAATTCAATATAACAACCCAATTAAAAATGTAAAGATTTAAAAATTCAAAGATTTTATTAGACATTTCACCAGCAAAGGTATTCAAATGGTAAATGAGGACATAAAAATGGTCAGCATCATTAGTTATTAGGGAAATGCAAACTAAAACCACTATGAGATACCATTTCACAAGCAAATACTGGCCAGATTATGAAGAAACTAGAATTCTCATCCTTTCTTATGGGAATGTCAAATGTGTCAGCCACTTTGGAGCACAATTTGGCAGTTTCATGGGAAGGTAAACATAAATTTGTCATATAAGTCAGCAATTCTACAACTAGGTATCTATCCAAGAGAAATTAAGGCATATATTAACACAAATTCTTGTATATTAATTTTTATAGCAACATTATTTATAGTAATCTGAAACTGAAAACAATCCAAATGTGTATCAGTTGGTGAATGGATAAACAAAATGGGATAATACTACTGATGTATTCCACATGGTGGATGAACTTCAAAAACATTATGCTAACTGAAAGAAGTCAGGTAAAAAATATGACATATGGTATGATTTCTTAATATGCAATGTCCAATAAAGGCAATCTGTAGAGACACACCATAGATTAGTGTTTGCCTGTGGCTGTGGATGGGAATGGAGAGTAACTGAAAATGGGTGGAGGGATTTTTTTGGGTCAATGGAAATGTTCTAAAGTTGGAATATGGTTATGGTTGCACAGTTCTGCAAATTTACAGAAAGGCATTGCATTGTACAATTGAATGTGAATTTTATAGTATACAAATTAAATAAAGCTATTTTAAAAAGTGAATGAATTAAATTTTCCCTGTTCACATGATAATGATAACTTCTATCACTACTTTTATACTACATTGTAATAGAAGTTGTAACCATTGCAATGAGGCAAGAAAAATAAGTAAAACATAAAGGCTCAAAAGGAAGAAATATTCGCTATTTAAAAAATGGCATGATTAGAGTTAGATCAGTGAAAATGATAGAGTTGGGAATTCTAAAACTCCTTGCCTCCAAATAAGCACTGAATAAGCTAGCAAAACTGTCAGAATAAACTGTTTTTCAATTCTAGCATTTAATCAAAAACTTAACACAATCAAGAGAATGCTTAACAAAGAAACAATAAAACAGCTGGATTTTGATGAGAGCTCTGTGATTTTAAGATACTCTACTATCATCTCTCACTCCTCAGCTTGGGGAAACCTTGAAGATGGCAGCCTCCATTCCTGGTACTGGTTGCTCTTACAGAGGGAGTAACTGACCTTATTCTCCAAATCTTTACTGTGATTGTATCTTATGACCTGTCTATTGGTTCCCTGAAGGATCCCTGAAGGGTTTGCCTTCATTTTGTCTACCTTGGACCTTCCCCAGAACTGAGATCATTTCCAGGGCAGCGTGTGTTGAAAACATTTAAAGACAAATGAAATTAGCCAATAACACATGGGGTTTGGTAACATTTGGGGCAAACAACAGCCAGAACAAAAAGTTTGAATAGGAGGAGGCTTGGAAAGGAGATTTATGGAGGAACTGGGCTTTGAAAAGCTCCCACATGTTGTGTGGAATGTAGAAGGCCATGCATAAATCTGGACACATGCTCAGAAAAGACCTGACAGACCCTATGTTTCCACCTTTGTCCTGAAGAAATAGCGGATGACATCTTTAAAGTCCTGACAAAGGACTTTCCTAGCTAAACAAAAAGAGAGAGAACACATTGCTAGTAGGCCTTCCTTATGAGAAATGCCAAAGAGAATCCTTCAGGCTGAAATGAAAGGACAGTAGGGAGTAATTTGAAATCATATGAAGAAATAAAGAGTACCAGAAAAGATAACTCCATAGGTAAATATAAAAGCCAGTATTATTAGGTCTTTGGTTTGTAATTTCTCTTTTTTAAATATATGATCTAAAAGACAGATGCATAAAATATTAACTCTAAAATGACTTCAAAGGGCTTACAATCTATAAAGGTGTAACTTGTGACAATAAAAATATAGTGTGCGTGGGGGAGTATGAAACTACATATGAGCAAGTTTTTGTATACTATTGAAACTAACTTGTTATTAATTTAAGCAAGATTATTATAATTTAAGGTAATTACAACCCCCAGGGTAACCACTAAGAAAATAACTAAAGACTACACAGTAAAAGAAATAAGAAAGGAATCAAGATGGTGTGCACAGAAAGAGCAATTAAACAAAAACAATAGAGAAGTTGATTAGCAGCCACAAAAGACATAAATATATAGAAAACAAATAGTAAAATTGTAGAAGTGTTTCCTTATCGATAGTCACATTAAATGTAAATAAATTCTCCCCTTAAAAGGCAGAAGTTGACAGAATAGAAAGAAAACAAAACAAAACAAAATTCAACTATTGTTATCTCTAAGACATCCACTTAAGAATGAAATATAAATACTTTGGAAATAAAGTATGGAAAAAGACATTCCATGTAATATGCAAAATATATTTGTATATTTAAAGCAAAAATTTTTACAAGAGACAAACTTGATAGAATTAATCCATCTAGAACTATTAATAATTATAAAATATACACATCTAACAACACAGTCTCCAAATATATGAAATAAAAATTGATGGAATTGAAGGGATAAATAAATTGTTTTATTGGATCCCACTTTCAATAATGGATGAAACAACTAGACAAAATAGCAACTAGAAAACAGAAAACTTGAACAACACTATAAACCAAAAACACCTAACACATATATGGAGCACTCTACCAAACAACAGAAGATTACATATTCTTCCCAAGTACACATGAAACATTATCTAGGATAGACTATGTATTAAGTCACAAGACAAGTATCAATAAATTAAATAATAAAAGACTAATATCATACAAAGTTTCTTTTCCAACCACAATGGAATGAAGCTAGAAATTGGTAACAGAAGGAAACCTGGAAAATTTACAAATCTGTGGAAAGTAATAATTTAAAAAACACTCAGACAACCAAAGTATCAAAGAAGAAATCACAAGGGAAATTAGATGACATGAGTGAAAACAAACATAACATACCAAAACTTATGGGATGCAGTGAAAACATTGCTTAGAGGGAAATTTATAGTAATAAATGCCTACATTAAAAAGGAAGATATCAAATCAATAATCTAACTTCCCAACCAAAGGAAATAGTAAAAGAAGAGCAAACTATAAACAGAAGGCAAGCAGAATAAAATAAAGATGGAGATCAATGAAATAGAGAATATAAAGACTATAGAAGTATCAACACAACCAAAAGTTCTTTGAAGACATAAAAAAAAAATTGATAATTTTTAGCTAGACTGACCGAGAACAAAAGAGGTAAAACTCAAAATACTAAAATCAGAAATAAAGTTGGGGACATTACTAATAGCCTTACATAAATTTAAAGGAAAGGATTTGTAGATAGTATTGTCAAAATTATACTCCAGTAAATTAGCCAACATGAAACAGACTTATTCCTAGAACCACAACAAATACTGAAACTGACTCAATAAAAATTAGAAAGTCTGAATGGATGTATAAGAGAAAAGATTGAATAAATAATCAAAAACCTCCCAATCAAGAAAAGCCCAGAGTGAGCTGGCTTCACTAGTTAATTCTACCCAACATTTAAAGAGGAATTAGCCATACTGCTCAAAAGCTAGCAAAAAGTAGGAAAGAACACTTTCTATCTCATTAATGTGATAATGAAGTGATTATAAGTAGCCATTATTGAAGGCATTACAAGAAAATAAATCTCTTTTCTTTATCTTTTCAGTATCCTTTATGAATATAGATGCAAAAGTCCTCAATGAAATGCTAGCAAACCAAATCCAGCAGCATATTAAAAGAATTACATATACTATGACCAAGTGGAACTTATTCCAAGAATGCAAGGGTAGTTCATAGTATGAAAAATAATCAATGTAGAATAAAGGAATGAAAAAAAAATGCATGACCATCTCAACTGATGCGGAAAAGGCATTTACCAAATCTTACACTTTCATGACATATAAAATTTAAAAAAAAATCAAAACACTCAGAAAGCTAGGAATAAAAGAGAATTTCTCAACATGACAGAATTTTTATGAAAAATCCACAGCTACTCAATGGTGAAAAACTGAAAGCTATCCCCATAAGATTAGGAAGACAAGGATGCCTACTTTCACCTCTGATATGCAACATTGCACTGGAATTTCCATCCAAAGCAATCAGGCTAGAAAAAAAAATGAAGACATCCCAACTGGAAAGGAAGATGTAAAACTATCTTTATTTTCAGATATCATGACCTACATATAGAAAATCCTAAAGAATCCACGAAAAACTACTAGAATTAATAAGTAAATCCAACAAAGTTGCTGGGTATAAGGTCAACATACATAAATCAGTTGTATTTCTATACACTAGCAATGAACAATCTGAAAAGAAATTTTAAAACCAATGTCTTTTACAATAGCATCAAAAAGAATAAAACCCTTAAGAATAAATTTAACCCAGGAAGTATAAACCTTGTATACACAAACTATAAAACACTGCTGACAGAAATTAAAGATCTAAATAAATGGAAAGATACTGTATTCATGGATCAGAAGACTTAAATATTGTTAATATGGCATATTCTCCCAGAGTGATCTACAGATTCAATTTAATCCTTATCAAAATTCTAATGGATTTTGTTGGGAAATTGGAAGAGCTGATTCTAAAATTCATAGGAAACTTAGGGTGATGGATGTATTCATTACCATGTTAGTGGTGATAATACACATATGTGAAAACTTAAACAGATACGAAGCATTTTACCTCAATTATATCTCAATAAAGCTGCTAAACACGAACATATTTTTTTCTTTGTGCCCTAAAATGACGGAATAACATGATAGAGAATTGACTTGAGAATCAAGACACCATTTTTATAGGAGACTCCTCTGATGTCTTGTAGTGCAGTGTTCCTGTTACTTTATCATTATGTTAAATGTTTTGAAATTTTCAAGGGAAATATGCTATTCAAATAATTTATGCTTGACTTTATTGATACGTTTGAAATTTTAACTCTTTCAGTAATATATTCTGAATGTTATGCTATAATTAATAGTTGATATGCAGCTAAAGTCTTCAGTCCTTTCCTCTGTCAGAGTCACTTTGACTGATTTATTTGTGAGGCCTCATTCCCTCTGTTATCCTTTAGGTGATATGCTAATGAGGGTTGAAATGATCAAAAGTTAGGAAGAGAGCAATAAAGTAGAAGCAAAGGGGCCTGGTCAGTGCCCATAGTGGGTGTGTTTTTGTGAATAATCAATGATTAACTATGGTCAGAGCAATTGTAATACTAGCAAAGTAAGCTACTTCTACCCAGCATCAAACTAGTAAGCTTTTTGGAATCTCCTTTGCCATGATAAAACCAGTGTTACTTAGTGTTATTTTTCTTTATTTTTACATAAGTAATCATTTAATCTAAGGCTGATACTGTATATGGTATTTTTGAGTTCTCTGCTGGACATAATGTTGTTTTTTGCTGTTTTACAGCATCTATGTAATTTACTGCTGCAAGACTCAGCAGTTATCAGAATGAGATATAAATGGTAATGACGGTGATTAACTTCCCTGCTTGTGTATATTGAGGTTTTAGTATCATGCTAGGATGCTTTCATAATATTCTTGACTACAAGGAACACATGTTAATTGAACTTTTCATCTAATTTCAACTAAATTCATTTGTAGAATATCAGCTCATTTAAAGAAAAAGGAAAAGAAAAAAAAATTAGAACCCTTATTTTGGAACCATAAGAAATTTATGATTATTTTAAAGTCATCTCAGAAGAAAGAAAGATTTCCACATTCCATGTTACTTTTTAATGCTTTTCTTGGATATATTATCTATCTATCTACATTTTTCCCAAGACAAAAGATACTTCATTGTCTAACTTTGTCCTATAATATAGACAGAGCACATTGTTTCTTTTCACTTTTGTAATTTTACAGACTGACCATCTTTTCTGTTAACTTTCCCTGTCATGCCCCCTGCTTCTTGCACAACCTTGTCCAAACATCAAGCCTATAATATCTTACATTTTAAAAAGGAAGAGAATGGCTTACACAAGTTATGAGATGAAAATTGTGTAATGTATTGGAGGAAATAAAAAAAAAACCACAATGTGCTTTTTAAATTAATGTATTCTTTGGCAAAAATGTAAAATGCTAGAAGAAATTGTTTTACTTTTTAAAAAACTTATTTCCCCCAGGACCTTACATTTTTTGGTCACTAATTCTGACACTTCTTGCCACCTACCTAATTTTAATCCCCCCAAAACCATTTCCTCCTTCCTAAAAGAAAACTGATTTGTTTTATCCCTTTTCTGGTGGCTTGTGCCTCAGGGGAGACTGGCACAATCCTTTGCTCCAGGTAAGCTAATCATGGTGGTCCCTTTCTTCTTGCTGGTGAATGATTAAACTGTTAGGCATATAGTATCACTCCAGCTTAAGAAACATCACTGGCATTCTGCTTCAAAGAGAGGTATACAAATTAAACCTATTACTCTAATTTTTCTTTCTCATTTCTGGAAGTGACACATAGATTTGCCAGAATTGTCTAGCCTGAGGAAACACCTACAATTCTAAAATGAATACAACCTGGATTGAACACTGAGTTAAAGGAAGTCTAGATTCTTCCTATGCCTGAACTTCTTGTCCGAAATTTCCTTATTGTTAAAAGTTTGAACTCTTAATCATGTTTCTTACAGCCGAATGTATCCTAACTAGTAAGCACCTACTAAATATTTTGTTAATTATAATAATAATAGTTACTCCAGGCTATTCTTAGAATTATTCTGCTGAAAAAAGTCACTCTGATAGGTAAAGAAAAATATGAATCTACATTCCAAATATTTCTGTAAATATGTCTGTATTATTTGAATGGATTTTTGCTACAAATTTATGGAACATCCATTTATTGGTAATAAAGTGATTACAAAACAGACACAGGTTCAATATTATTGGCAACTAACGGGTATATAAAAAGGCAGACACAGAAAAAAGGAAAACAGTAAAAGCAAATTTATCATAGTTGTGACAGTTGCTATGAAGGAGTAGTTTAGTGTGTTTTGGGAAAGCACATAACCAGGTGCAGCGAAAAGGAGACTGAGGTAGGGCTAGACATAATTGAGTAGATGTCTTCCAGGTAGTGGAATTGGAGAGGTATGATTGGATAATTTCAGATGGGGGGAATAGGATTCATGAAGGCCTTGCGATCAGAAGGAACATGACATTCTCAAGAAATTTAAAACAAGTTTGCTAGGGTTTAGTTTGGTGGCAATCTGGCCACATGAAGTGATGGGGGAATCATGTCATGTGCCTTCAAAAGCAGCAGTGTCTCACTGGATTCAGCATGCTCTTTCATGAACTCAGGTGATTCCAATCATACCCCACTCTGAGAAATGAAACAATTTAATATATTTTAATCAAAACTATCCTATAAAAGCCTATCGGGTCTAAAAAGTATAAGGCAGAAATGGTTTGATTATACCTTACCAAAACTCAGTGTATGCTTGTCTGCAGAACTGCTGCTGAGGGGGAGAGAAACTGAAACAAAGATGAATCAGGGTGAATCTGGAAATTGAACAGCTGCTCACATAAATGCACTCTTTTTCTTTTTCTTATTGATAAAACAATGCTCAATTTCTTAGGGATTGGATATATCATGTGAGTAAGCCAAGTACTTCAATTACATAATTTCCAAAATTAAATCATTTCTTAATATATTGAATATTAAGCATACCAAATTTATCTTCCAATTGCTGGAACAATTTTTTTATTTCACTAGAAATGAACTTTGAATAAAATATTTAATGCCTTAATGAAAATTAGCTTAAAAAGTAATTCCATTGAAATAAATACTGTCTTTCGACTGGACTGTTTATTCACTTCAACTAAAATGTGGTAGACACAGGTATTCTATATGTGGGCAGTTATAAACTTGTCTTAAACATATACAAAAATATTTTTAAATGCCTATGTGTATTTAGAAGGTAAAACATGTGAAATCAGCTGGTTTAAAAAGAAAATAGTTTCAGTGGCAGTGGCTTCAGTGGATAATTTGATGTTTCAGAGGTGATTCATTTCTGCTTGATTTCCAAGAAACCTACCCATGATCAAGATAAAACAATAGAATGTGTGAAGTCCATTGAGTGGACAGGCATTTCTAAAGGAATTCTTTGGTTTTCACATCATGAAGCTTGGAAAAGACATTTGTATATTGCCTCTCACACAGCATATTTAGGGGCATCATTTATTAGATGTACAAAGGGGGTTCAAACACAAGATACATAGTTGGGTGGGATCTTTTATGAGTCCTGTTAACCAAAAGAATCAGGTTTGAGAATGGGAATGTGGTGGTAATGAATATCCCTGGAGAGTTGAATTGGGAGCATTTTTAACGCCATTAGAAGTTATCTATTCAAAATTGTTAATTTGAAGATGCAGTGTTTCTTTCAATAAGGAGAACAGTTGGAAGGGTGACCGTGACATTTTCTGAGAGGTATTTACTACGAAACATGGTATCTCAAGAACTAGTGAGAAGGATAAAATATGGTCTCTGTACTCTTGGCAGTGAGAATGAAGTCTTGAAATCTCTAAACTAAATTTTTCTGAGGTCACATCTGAGTACTCTCCAAAAAACACTTTTTCTGTTTGATTTAAAAAACAAAACATTTGTTTCCCTGTTTCACTAATGCCTGAAATATCAAGATAATATCTGGGGAATTTTCCATTTTGTAAAGTCAGCTAAGAATTATAAGACCCCAATATATCTCTTAGAAGCACGTTATTAAAGGGCAGCTAAAATGGGTTTTTCCATTTGGGTTCCTATTACCTTATCTTTGAAAATCAGTTTAAGCAATATGAAAAACTTGCTAGATGCTTTTTTTAGGAGGAGTTGAAGGTAATGGGAGAACATGAACTGACAAGAAGAGGTAATATAACTTGAAATTACTAAATTTTTAAATGAAAGTAGGAATTTATTCTGAAATATCCAATAGATAAAAGAGATCAAATTTATTCTTCAGCTATAAGTAGTAAATCAAACTCTGATGGAAAAATATAATGTATTCTTCTGTAAAATGATCATTTGAAATGGAGAAAGTAGCATGTCTGAAGGCATTAGTTTATTCTTAATTACGTCTGGAATGCAATCGCTTGGAAAGCTTGCAGTGATATCAGAGCAAGGATATTTTATATATTGTGACAGACTGAACAACCAGCAGGAAGCTGAGCAAAACAGTGTAGAGCCAATTTTGCCACTGAACCAATGCAAAGTCTATGGGAATAATTCTTTCTTTAAAATAGTAATTCCCAGCCCAAAGTTCTGTTTCCTCTTTAAAATGAAGAGATGTTTTAATCCTGCTCTTACCTTGTCTGATGTAATGAGAGTACAGAAGATGCTCAGGGAAATGCATCGTTGCTTAGAGAGTTTATAATTCATAGAAGAGAATGTAACAGTTGTGATTCCTCTATGAAATGCATTTGTGCAACCATCCAACTGGAGAACTAGATGTTTTCTATATACTTATTAGAGCCATTGAAGTTAGGGTTTTAATTTGTAAATTTTAGTGATTTCATCAGAGACGAGTAGAATCACCCCAGACCTTGGGCTCCGTGAACGTGTATATGTGTATGTGTATGTATATATTTAAATTGTTTCTTAAAAATTCTGAAATCATTTAAGTCATATGCATCTGTGTACTAAACAGTTTAAAGATCTCCGATATTAACCAATAATAGCAAAGCTAGTAAACTTTTGAAATGGATTCAGCAAGGAAATAACATTTAAAATAACCTAATTTAAATGAGGCAAGTCATTTCAAGTGAAAAATATCATAATGTTAACTCTCTAAAAAATGAGAATAAGAATTTACAACATGAATGGGTTTAATATTGCTTTTTAAAAATGATGTCTGAATATTTGAGTAAGTTTAATTATTATGCTTAAGGAAGCATCGATATTTAGAAGATTAATATCAATGCATCATTAACAAAAGGGCATGACAGAGAAAATCAAATGCTAATAATTTTTTTAAAAGCATTAGCAATGAAATCCAAGTTCCCTAAAATTATCTAATGATATAGGTTTATTTCATGAATACCCATTAAAATAATTATGATAGGATTGTACTTCTGAAATTTTTATTTCATTTATGTTTTAATTTAATCTCGCAAGAGCCCTTTTCTTTAAGAATATTGTTTTATTTGATTAACATACATATATATGAAAAAGCCCACAAAGCTAAACTTTAAGTGGGTTTTACGTGTCCTATTCACTGCATAGACACCACAGAAATGAGTACAACAAGAATGTGTGTTAGAGTTGTTTTTAAAGTGTAGAACTCTCCGAGTGTGTACAGCATTTTCACAAAGCTAACTCCTTCAGATGAAGGAAAAAAAAGTTGTAAGCTAATAGTTTTTCATTAAATTTATCTTAGCTTCTTTTATCAGGCACTGGCCTTTGTTGTAGTGTTCTTGGCATCTTTTCTGTCATGAATAACCTTACACCATTTTCTATCCTATTTAATTATTCTCTCTGTCTTAAAGCATAATCAGCATTAAACCAGCTGTGCAGCCTTGAAGGAATACCATTTCAATAATACATTGACTTTTTTTTAAAGCACAGGTGGCTATTAATTTTACTTGAAACTCTCCCTCATGACTATTGTCTGTACAAAGTTTTGGAAGCTGTATGTATGTGCTATTAAGTAGTACTACCCCTAGAATACTCATTATACCAATGGATTCTCTCAGTGTCTGACACCGTGGCTGGCCAACTATGAATAGCCAGGAAAGACAACTTTTGAGGAGAAAGCATCCTTATTATTATGATGAACTGAATCATGGAAAATCTTTCTAGTAGCACAAGAAACAGACCAATTTCTAGAAAGAAAGAGGGAAATTTTTTTCTGCAAATCCTTTCTACTAGGATATAAGTAGTCTATCCATTAAGATGACCTGCGTGTGAAGCACCCAGCCCTGAGAGAGAGGCGTGATAATTCATTCAATCAATAGTAAAGTTAGATTGCTGGCAGAAAAGGCATTAAACACTCCCCAAAGCAGCACATTAATCATGAACATGTGGCATCTAAGTCTGAATCTTGGCCAATGATGAAGCATAGGACTTACAGTAAATGAAGTACTTGGGTTTTGGCATGAATTCTAAATATCAAATTTCACCTTGTGTGACCCATGCAGCTTTATAGAATTATGAAGTTCTAAAAAATGATTCTATCGTTTTTAGAATCATTCTATCCCAAAGATGTCATAAAATCACTGATTATTAATGCTGGAAAGAACCTGGGTGATTCAATCCAATTCTTTTTTTTTTTTTTGAATTTTTGAATTTTATTTTATTTATTTTTTAATACAGCAGGTTCTTATCCTTTAATTAACCAATGAACAAACAAACTAGGGGAGCTCAAGTGAATTACTAATATGCAGACCCTATTTCTTTTTGTAATTTGTAATTTTTTTCTTATCATTATCATCATTACTACTGTTATTTTGAACTTTGGATAAAGTTATATAATGTCACATATATATGATTTATTGTCACAGTATGGATCTTTATTAGTTAGCATAAATAATATTGCCTTCTGTTTATAACAAAAAAACTCTCAAATCTCTATCCCTTAACACAAAATGGGTTCATTTTTTTCCTTATAAAAAAATCCAAACATAGATATTGCTTGTCAGGTGACAATATTCATCCTGGTCATTTAGGATCCAAGGTTTGTTTAACCTCCTGGATTCACTGTGGAGCCTTGTCTTTTGCTGGATCATCTGTAACAGGCAGTATGTGTGGGGAGAAGAGTGTGGAGGATCATGCAGGGGAATTTTATTAACCAGGCCTATAAATTGGGCATATCCATTGGTCATGTAGCCATACCTGACTGCAAGAGTGGCAGAGTAGAAAATGTAATTTTGCTTTCTGCCTTGGAGTATAGTAGACGTTGTCCTTCAGATTCCCCCTTCAGGACCGAGGTGCTTATTTCTACAGCTGCTTGAAGTACTGTTAGGGGTTAACTTTCAACTAATTCTTTCTCTAAAAATTGCCCTCAGGTGAAGAGATCTGACACAGCTAGTTCTTGCCCCATCCTCAGAGGCTGCCACTTCTGAGTGGTCAATGTGGGCTGTAAAGACCTGGCCAGCTTTGCCACAGACAGGACAACTGTGAAGGGCCCTCTCAGTTCCAGTGTTTCCTATGGGATGACCAAGGTCTTTGTGGTGAATTAACAACAGTTCAACTGCTTCCTTTATAGAATCCTACTTCCTCTACTCCTACGCACCACAAACCCACCTGTAAATCTGCATCTCAGAGTCTGTTTTGGGGGAACTCAATCTCAGACAGGAAAGTAGCAGGAAAAGCAGTCTCTGCATAACCCCTGACCTTTAATCAACAAATACCTGTTTTACTCTCCCCCCGACATATAGGACACACTAACCTTAAGAGACAAGCCAACATCCTATCTAGTTGTTCCATCCACCTTAAAGCTTTTCTGGTGACACTGTGTTCTCTCCATCAGGTATGGCCATAATTCTTTCTGGCCCAGACATCAATGAACTAGAAAAAAAAGGTTATCTGCCCCTAAAACATCAAATACAAGGTGATGGAGAATGTCCAGAATGACAAAATAAAATATGGAAATTGAAAGACACAGCATCATAGATATATTTCAGTGTTTGATATCCTGCTAGACATGTTTTAAGAAGACTCACATTTGTGGTGGAGGTTGATGAGGAAAATTTCGTCATTAGACTCTGATTTTGATTTTGGGGAGAAACGTCCTCAGTCTCTCTAATCGTAGTTCTCCTAGGGCCTTAGCTTCACCGTATATGTAGGGCCTTTCTTGTTATCCTCTGTGATAATATCTTATGTGAATAAAGTATGTCCTGATTGGAGTCTACACGTGCTTGCAGTTTACTTACTGGCAGGGTTTTTTAAGGCTGGAAAAGCCACAGGCATTTTTAGACAACACTCATTTTCTTTTGGCTATATAATTCCTGTGAAAACTTGCTAACCTTCTGATCTATTTGAATCCAATCAGTTCCATGGGTCAATAAGAGCACCCATAGTTCTTTCCCAGACAAAGTTCTTAAATACACTTTACTTATATATTCTTGTTCAGATTCTTTTCCATTATAGGTTATTACAAGACATTAAATGTAGTTCCCTGTGCTATACAGTAGGTCCTTGTTGTTTACCTAATTTATACATAGTATTGTGTATTTGTTAATACCAAACTCTTAATTTATCTCTCCCCCACTCCTGCCATCCCCTTTGGTAGCCATAAGTTTGGTTTCTATGTCTGTGAGTCTATTTCTGTTTTGTAAATAAGTTCATTTGTATCATTTTTTAGATTCCACACATAAGTGATATCATATGATACTTGTCTTTCTCCGTCTGATTTACTTCACTTAATATGATAATCTCTACGTCCATCCGTGTTGCCACAAAATGGCATTATTTCATTCCTCCTCGTGGCTGAGTAACATTCCATTGTATATATGTTCCACATCTTCTTTATCCATTCATTTGTAGCTGGGCATTTAGGTTGCCTCCTGGCTTGGCTATTGTAAATAGTGCTGCTATGAACACTGGGGCGCACGTATCTTTTCGAATCAGAGTTTTCTCTGGATATATGCCCAGAGTGGGATTGCTAGATCATATGACAACTCTATTTTTAGTTTTTTAAGGAACCTCCATACTACACTTTAGTTTTGAGTTTCCTAGCTGTCTCATTCTTTGTTTTTCTCTCTCAGCTATTTAATTTTTTTTACCTATCTAATTTTCACTGAACTTTGTTCAACTTTTTTTCCCCCATACTTAGCACTTTCTAGAAGAGAGTCTAAAATAGTTGCCTTTCCAATCCTTAATGACTTTTGATCTCTGGACATTCTCCAATTCTTTTTATACTTTGTAACATATCTTTCTAGAAACATTTTGGTAAAGGCAGCCAATAGTAACCAATACACCTTTTTATTCTGCCTTTTTCCAATCACTTTCTCTAGAGCAGCTGTCTCATTATGTATATGACTTACCTTCCAAGTTATGGCAGATAGAACTTTTGTTACAGCTCAACAGAAATCTCTAGGTTTCTGTTTTCTTTTTGTCCATTCCTCAGCTATTAAACAAATGCCACACAGTTCAGTTTTTTAATGGCAGCATATCAATTACAGCTAATTTTTTGTATTATTTAGGGTAAATAATTGTTTATGGTAAGTGGGTATTATAACAAACACCTCTGAATTTCAGTGTTTTAACATGATACATTTATTTCTCACTCACATGAAGTACAATGTGGATATTTCCGGTCTTTACACAGTGCTGGACTTGGTCATCTAGGCATTTAGACTCCATTCACGTTTTGTCTTTGCTATCCTCAGGGCCTCAGAGGCTTCTGATAGCTTGTCTGCCTCTGGCTGGCAGTTAGGGAAAGGGAAGACATGGACATTACTTGGAGGAGTTCTTAATAGGCTACATCTGGAAGTGATGTACTTCAACTCCAAGGACAATCCTTTGGCCACAACTAGGTCAGATAGTCACATCTAAGTGTAAGGGAGGCTAGGAAATGTAGTCTGGTTTCCCCAGCAGGCAGTAGAAACACCTTTCATAAACACAGAATATCTGCTACAGAGTCTAAGTGTCTGTGTATTGTCATCTATGTATTATAAAAAGCATTGTAATAAAAACTCTGTAACAAAGATCATCATGTGTCATCACTGTCATTGACAAATTTCTTGAACACCCAGAGATAATCATTTTGTTCCTCAGCAGCAATATTCTTATGCTGTAAAATAAGATATGCAACATATTAGGAAAGTTATATCATGTTAAAAAATTCTTCTGGGACAACTACTGTAACTTTATCAATTGGTTAAGGACAGGGACAAGCAATGTACTCTATCCAAACAAAATGACTTTTGCAAAAAACTGTTAACTCCTACAGTATATAGATATGCAAAACCAAATTTCACTTTGTTTCCATTCTCCTGAAATGCACCCTATAATTACATTTAATAGTCCCTAAGTAAATACCATGTAAACTAGGGTCCTCTTTAAAGGAGAGAAGCAATCACATATTCACACTGTAACGATGGGGTAGTTACATGGCAATTACCAAGCCATTATATTGTCTTTCCTTTAATTTAGTCAACTCCATCTCCTAATCTTGTTCAGGCAAAATGGTTGAGCTAGATAACTTTTAACTACCAAAGTATATATTTCTTAAAGCAGTTGTCCTTGGCATTTTTGTAATTATTCAGTTGGTTGTTTTCCGTATTTGAATAATTTGGGAAAATAACATTTTAGATATCCTTATTTTAATAATTTGGGAAAAGAACATTTTAGACATCCATTAAGCAATTATGCAAATCTATCAAACTGGTCGTTTAAAAAATATCCTGATCATAATAATTAATCACCTTCACTATTGAAAATTAAATATTAAATTATATATAAAGAGTATAAGAGAAAATTCCAAAATACAAACTTGTATAAAAGTAAAGATTAAATTATAAAAAATCCTTTCAGTTATGTGTATGAGTGACATATTGCTTTTAAACTAAATTTTTAATTGAAATATGATGTGTATACAAAAATGTACAGTTTATAATTTTATAACTTGAGTAATTTCCATAAATTGAACTTACCCCTGTACTATTTCCTCACATCATGAATAGAGCATTACGAACATCACAGAAACCCTTTTCATGTCCTATTCCAATCATCATCCTAAAGTTAACTTCTATCCTGATTCTATTGCTATAGATTAGTTTTACCTATTTTAAAATTGTAGAAAGTTAGAATTATACAAACTGTAATATAGTGGATTCTGGGTTATGCTATCCCAATCTCCCTTCTAGACTAAAGCTTTTACTGTCATGGCTCTCAAGAATATCTGCTGCTGACAGTTCACATATGTGTTCCTCTCAGAGAATTGTCCTTGGAGGAAAGAAGCTGCATCCCCCAAGATTATACATTCTCCAGGAAGGCAACATACATCTAATATCACATGGGGTACAATAACCAAGCCCCCTTACCTCAATTTGGGACCAATATAAAAGGCCATCTCAGCTCCAGAGTTCTCAATGGAATCATCACAGATTTCTGTTGCAACATATTGCAGTAGAACATCTTCCTATACTCAGACTAATTTCTCTCAATCCCTTCAAATATTGTTTCTGAGATCATCCTCCAAGAAACTTCTTTCTCTACCTCAGAGACCATTCCAGAGAACACATCTAAGAGAGTTGGTAAAGGGAGTGTTTCCAAGAAGAAGTCTCTAAATTGAGTTTTTGAAACAATTATCTGCTGTCAGGCTGACAGTGAGAGCCATTATTGAAAGTAGGTGGAATGCTGGTAACTCCTGGTGTACACTGATAGTGTAATTAATTGTCAAAACTCCCATCAGTGGTGGATGGGATAGGAGAGAATGCACTAGTCATTCAGTGCCTGGTGTGTTAGACAAGTATGGGAGAAGGACTAATTTAGAGTACTGTGGAATCGAACTGCTATTGCTGGGTAATCTCATGGCATTGAAGACAGACAATGAAAGTCTGAGTTTGATTAATCACCAATTAAGGGTAAAATTGAAAGCCAGAGGGCCTCTTTGGCAGCTTGGAGACTCATCTCTTGCAGTTGGATGCAGAAAGAGTTGAGGTTGAGGCAAAAGCCTAATAGAAAGGGAAGCAGAACTCCAGATACGGTGAATTCTCAACCCATGTAGATCTCATAATCCAAGGTTAGGGCTCTTTATTGGGAAGAATAGGGACCATGATATTTTGGCATGAAAACATCTGGGTCAGTTTACTTGAGAACTTTGAAATGCTGAATCTCCATTATTCTTTGGGTCTTATCACATTTAATACCATATCAGCTTGTCCAAATGTGGGGCACATAAGGGAAGAAGGAGGAGTGAGGCTTAAAAGTTGTAAGCAAAAGGCAAAAAAATGAATCAGGGTCCTCATTAAAAATATTGAACTTATTTATTATTGATTATTTGTTATTTTTAATGCCCATGTTAGATAGGAATAATTGGAGCATCTGTAGGTCGTTAGTTGATTTTATAGTCCAAGACTTGCTTGAAACCTTTGTATAATTTGATCAATGTCAGTTTTCCCAGTCTTCAAGAGTTTTCCACTGACCCTGTGGTATTTTCAAGGGTTGCTTTCCTAACTCATATTTTTGTCACTTCAGAATGGTGAAACTGCTAAAAATCCACTGGTTTTCATTTTATTTATATTTAAGTTTTGATATTTAGAATATTAAATTCTAAATATAGAAAGATCCTCTGGTTGGTCTTTGTATATTTAGAATTTGGAATATGCCTTACGGAAAAAGCACCAAAATAAAAGACTCATGCTTCTGTGCCTCTCTTCTCTTTGGGATCTTGACCCATATGTATCAGATGCTTCTGTATCCCAGAACTCCATTTTCTGCTTTCCAAGTCTTATAAGGCTACAAAAGACTCTGCGGGTTCGTTTTTTCCTCAACAGTAGCCTTCTGCTTAGATTTGCCAAAAACAGGCCACTGGCCTTGAGGCAAGATTGACTTATGTCTGTTTGATTTCCTTTTTTTTTTCGAGATCTTAGCACTTTAAATCTTTGCTTTCTCAGCAGGGCTCCAAGAGTTTTTTTCTATCTTTATATCTATGTATATCAAATATCAATCTGATTGTTTCAGTGGGAGTATTGTACTTCTACAAGTTGTTCATTTTAACTAGAACAGAAAGTCTCTTATTGATGTTTTGAAATTAAAATTCCACATTTTCTGTTTAAGCCTAGATACAGAGAGAAACATGAAGACAAATATTGTGTCTAAAAAATAAATGAGTGGGGTCAAATGCAGTTTATATAAAAAGCTATATTAAGTTTGGGCAGTTGTGAATTTTAAGTCAGTGCATCCTTTCTCTATTTCTCTATTTGATATTGTACTTCTACCCATTTTGTAAATAAATTTCTTTTTCCTAACCAACTAAATGATTTTTAGATAATGTCATGATGATTCTGTTGGTTGAGTTCAGGTCCAAACTTTTTCAATCCAAGTCTTTATGTTTTAGCATTATCTCCAGTCAGATGCATGTTTAGAGTATTTTTACACCGTATTTTATTATCCTGAAAGTTAGTGAATACATCACCTAATGTAAAAAATGAGTGTTTGGGAACACTGTAACTTATTTTTTTAAACCATTTAGTAAAAAAATTTTCAAGTAGAATCGTCTTATATCTAAACTTGAAATATATTGTACATTTATAACTCTAACAGACTGCATTTTTTACCTATAGAATCATATCACCTACTTTTTAAAAAAACTTTCAATTCATATATAATTTTTTGTGTGTTCCCTTAGAGAATGTTTGATCTTGTTAAGTAGAATCAATTATCAATTACAGCAGAAAACCAAATGTTTTATTGTGATACTTTTTATATTGAAAATCAGTGTCACAATATAGCACCAACTCATGGAATGTAGATACATTTTGTGTGCTTCATGGGTCTTTTGAGGTAAAAACATCCCTAAAATTATTGGATATGTTTTAGACCTCACAGCTTTTTTGTTCAAGATGCATCAATATATTTATTATCTTAAGGTCTTAAATATGTACGATATTTAAATTTGGTGAACTTACAGCACATATACGTTAAAGATTAGAAAACCTTAGTAAGAGCAGTGAATGAGATTCTAAGGACTTGATAGAAGGTATTTTGTTTTAATTTTTGTGTTTTCAATTATTTTTATTTATTTAATTCTCATTTTATTTTATTTTATTTTTGCTATTGAAATTAAAGCACAGGTGTTTTGTTCCTGTTGTTACACCTAGAAAATTAAGCTTTGCTTTTAGGCCTTGAAAATAAAGCAGGAATAAAGTAAATTTAAAAGCTGCAGGGTACCATTAGAAATAAACAGAGGAATGTTAAATGTTGATTAAAGATCAAAGAATAGTAGCAGAATTAATTATGTGGAAGCTGTGAAATCACTTACAAACTACATAAAGCCAAGCCAAGGGAATTGGAAACTTATTACTAATTAATTCTTATAATGCATTAATAAAACAGACAAGGCACATCTTAATATTTTGGTGGAAATTTGGCTGTAGTATCCAACTTCATTTCTGAAAGGTATATGATTCAATTGATTAAACCCTAAAAAACTGGCTTTAGAACATGCACATACAAATGGAAGATGTTGCAATACAAGTGTAAGTGCTACTGAGTTACTAAATCTGGGATTGTGAGGGGGTTTAATTGATATGAATGTAACAGCATAGTTATAATGAAGTGTGCCAATTCCAACAACTCTACGGGGAAAGTAGAGTAAATCAAACCTAACCACCAATTTTTGCAGAGCGAATCATATAGAACAAAATGAGAGGCACTTAAAAATAATTTAGAGACAACGTGATACCATGCATTTAGAGGCTTTAAACAGCTCCTTTCATTCTATATGTTTAAAAATCTTAAGTATTTATAAATTATGCTTTCTGTTGTGTGATTTAATTTATACAATGACAAAAATTTTGTATATAATTAGCTAGTTTCTGATTCCTGGATTTTACTCTGATGAAGAGATTGTAAATGGTTATACTTCATATTTATTATTCATTAATTTTTTATCTTAGAAATATTCTACACATTTCATAGAATCTTAAGCTTGCCTCTTCTGGAATGGTTTTATACCTTGTTGTTTAATGGCAGCACTTTTGTCCTATAGCTGGACATCAGCAAATTTTGTAGAAACAGATTTTTAAGACTTGCTTTTACTTAGTAAATATATTTGAATGCATATGTAAAAATTTCTTCCGAAGTTCTAAGGGCTCAGAAACAATAATGATAAAAATTTTATTGAAAAGTGTAAATATGCAATTAATATTTTGAAAAATACTCAACAATAATAATAATGACCATCATTTAACAATACTCTAAAAGATTCACAAAAGTATAATGTGTATTAGTAGTCCCAGGTTTTGCTGACTGCTAGAAACATCAACAGATCAGAAGTTTTCACTTACAGAACACCTTATGGATTGAATCTACTGCAAGCCTCATGGAATCAAACCATATCTAGATGTCCAGTATTAAAACTCTGATTTAGGGGAGGATATTGACGTGGTGGCATGGGAAGCAGTTTCCTCTTCCCTTCAGTTGTGAGAACTATAAAGTGAATACTTTGGGGTTGTCTACCAGCACATGCATTAGAGCAAAATGGAGGTGGTTATTTGGGAAAATAATAAAGTAAGAGTTTGTACATCCTGAAATGGAAAATCAGTGTCAAGCGACATTTATACTGACTACACAGAAGCAGCCAATAATCAGGGAAGCTGCCAGGCACCATATTAGAAAGATGACATATGGAAATTATGTTTCTTGGTTTGATGGAATATGTACACATAGCACTTAAATTCATCATACTTTTCTTATGGTACATGCAGGGATGGGTAATAAAACTCTCTCTCTGTCTCTCTTCCCTTTTTTTCTGTGAGGATGAGGCATTTAAATTCTTTTATTCAATAAACAGTCATTGATCCAGTCCATGAAGATCTTGTTCTAGGTTTTGAGTTTCAGTGGTGAAAAAATAGTAAAAGTCCCTGCTGTTATGGACATTGCAATCTAGTATGGAGAAAGGTAATAAACACATAAAAATAAATGCATGAAATACATTTAAATAGTGATAAGTGCTACCAGGAAATAAAACAGGGGGATGTGATAATGTCAGAATATCCTCAATAAGTAGGCATCTCTATTAGGAATGGTTACAACATAGCAGGAAACTTTCCCCAGGAAGTGAAGAGAGACAGAGACAGAAGTAGAGAGGCCTAGTGTCTTTCATAACAATCTCAATGGTACTGTTACATCATCTCTGCCATATCCTATTGTTCACATAGACCAACCCTTTTACATTCAAATGTATGAATGCCAGCAGACAGGGATTGCTAGGGGACATTTGGGAACTGGCTGCCACATACAGTGGAGGTCAAGGAAAATGGAAAGTGCAAAAAGGATGTGGGAATCTTTTTTTTTTTTTTGACTGCTCATGGGATTTCTCTAGTTGCAGCGAGCGGGGGCTATTCTTTGTTGCGGTGTGCGGGCTTCTCATTGAGGCGGGTTCTCTTGTTGCGGAGCACGGGCTCTAGGCGTGTGAGCTTCCGTAGTTGTGGTGCATGGGCTCAGTAGTTGTGGCTCACGGGCTCTAGAGCACAGGCTCAGTAGTTGTGGCACACAGGCTTAGTTGTTCCGCGGCATGTGGGATCTTCCTGACTAGAGATCAAAACTGTGTACCCTGCATTGACAGGCAGAGTCTTAACCACTGTGCCACCAGGAAAGTCCAGCATGTGGGAATCTTTTGATAATTTATTTTTATTTCTGAAATGTGGTTATGTCAGAAGCAAGACTAAATTAAGAGAGAATATATGTGTGATCAAGAAATGGAAACAATGTCTATAAACTGAAAACTTGACTGAAAAGGAACAGTGAAGCATATGGTAATTGCAAGGTAAAGAGAAAAAATATGAAAATCTGAAACTGCAGACAAAAAGTCATTGGAGAGCAAGAGATTAAAAAGGTTTCTGAGAATGAAAAATGAGGGAGCTATAGGTGTGGAGAGAACACAGAGGTAAAACATTTAGGCATGGATGGAAAGGTGGGTACTACTCCCTGTGTGAATGCAGGGATTATTAAAGGATAGGCACAAAGACTAAGATGTTTCAGTATGGAAAAACAGATTGATGCAAGAATTTATACACTGTGATCTTCAAGTGAAATAAGGGCTCTCAGAGTAAGAACCTTCTAAACCTGGGTTCCAGACTTAATAACAGCAACACTTTTCCCCCCAAGACTACCAACAGTCTCAACTTCATGTTTATCCTTAAACTCTGACTAGTCTAAGCATTGAATAAAACAAGTCATCCGTTTTCACCTTTAATACTGAATATTTTAATGTTGCTTGACATTGCTGACATTGCTAGAGAAAAGTGCACAACCTTGAAACTGAAGCCATAAATCCATACTTTCCAGACATACCTGGGTTCTAAGCACAGTCATAAAGATCTTTGTAATGCCATAGGTTCTTTGTAAAACCCATTGACACCATTTTTAAGTCTACAGAAACACTGCCTCCCTCCTGTAAAGGCAATATTCATACCTCATATTTTAGAGATTAAAAATAATGTCAGAAAAAAGAAAAACACACTTCCATCCCCTTTACTTCCTAATCATACCTATTCTACTTTTTCATTCTGTCATAGAGACTGTACTATCTCTCATTTTTCAAAGCTCATATCTCTTCTTTCCTTCTGCCTCCTACAAATCTTTTTCAGGAAATTTACACCCCTAACTACTTACATTATTCCATTATTCATTCATATTCATTCATTCATTCTCATCCCCCCTCTCTGTCTCCCTCTCCTCCCTCCATGCCTCTCTCTCTCCTTTCCCCCTGTTGCTCTCCTTCCTTCCTTTTCTCTTTGATCCTTGTTCTCTGTCTTCCCTCTGTCTTTGTCCCAGTTCTTGTGTATAAGCATTCTTTCATAATGAAAACAACCAATCAACCAAGAAAAAGCCTATTAAAATCCATTTCCTTACAAAATGCATCCTTCCTTTACCACAACATCATCTTGAAATAATGTTCTGTACTTATTTTCTCAACCTTCTCATATTACTCCGTGGCACACATTTCTTAAGACACTAGTGTCTGGCCATTACACAAACAATTTTACCCAGTCCCTTTTAAATTATATTCAAGATCAACTTATGGTTTTTAGCTTTTCATAAAATTATACTTATTGATTTATATAAAATGTTTAGCCTATCTTACCTCTCTACAGTTTTTGACAGTATTGTCCATATGCTGAGTTTTACAACATGTTCTCCCTTGGCTTCTGCAATTCATTTCTTCTGGTAGCGGCTGATTCTCCTGCTACATTTCTTATGTCCCTGCCTTTGCAGGTCATCCTCGTGTACCCACACATTAAATGATGGACTTCCTAGCCATTTTTAATTTGATTACTTTTTATTTTTACTTTAACTGTTAAACTCAACAAATCTTTAATGGCATATTATTAACTCTAATAATTTTATTTTTTATTTCAAAGCTGGGCACTCTTGAATCAGTATCTCTTTCTCTAAACTATACTGAATTTCAGAATGACATTATTGAAAGTTCACACAAACATTTCCATATAGAATTCCCATTTAGAATTACTTTAATTCAAACTTTTATTGAGTTCATGATTTACCCTTCCAAGATATAATGTAATAAAAGTAAATTCTCTTGTCAACAAGCTCCACTTATTCTCTTCTCCTTTTTTCTTATCATAGTCCAACTTCATTGACATTTTTATAGTTGTTTTCTCAAATCTATTAGTTAACTTGCTCTTGAATATAGATTCCCCCCTGTACTACACTGCCACTGTTTAAATCATCACTGATTAGCCTTTACTTGAACTAATCCAAGAGAATTATCAGATCTCTTTACCAATAATCTCTCTCCACACTGGCTTACCATGTACTGTATGGCCAGATTTCTTCTTGAAAGAAAACAACAACAAAAAAAACTAGAGGTGTGTATACCAACCAGGTTTAACTTATATGATTATCTGTGCCATAAAAGATAGCATAAATTCTTTAGCTTAATCAAGAGACCCTACATAATCTCTCTCCTAACTTACTCCCATGCGTCACACACCCTGCCCTCTTTTATATCTTGTGATCGTCAAAAATGTTTCTGAGATATAAAAAACTCTTTAATGACTCAGTGTTTCTGGTCTCTCTTACTGAATGGATTTCTTGATTTCACTTTCAACTTGGAAAATTTTTGCATGTCCAAAATTCTTATTGAAATGTTTTTCCTTCTGTTATTTCCAAAAACATATTAAGTTTTTATATTCTTTACAACATTGCATTTTATTCTTCTTGTCTCCTGAGAAACCTGATTGAAAATCAAGATATGCTTCTTGAATGATTTAGATTGGGCATGTCAGCAGAACTAATGGGATAAATTTTGCAGGAAGTTTATATGAGGACTGGTATGAGGACCTTGGACCTTGTGAAATGTAAATTTATTTGAAAAGAAAGAGTTCCACACATTTAGAGTACTACACTGTATCTTTTTCAAATCGCACGTTAACTTCAGACCATTGCTATGAGTTAAGGATCTGTGCTGCAGAAAACAAAGATGACCTGTCTGTTTGGAACATTCTTTAGTTACATCTGTCCTCCAGTTCTGTATTTTGGAAGTATGTTCCTTATTGCCTCCAGTTTATTTCCCAATTTCCTTTATCACTTATCCTTAGGCAAATTGTTTCTCTTGACAGTCTTTGCTTATCTAAATATTATTAATAATAAAGACAGCACAGCATGAAGTGCATCCATTGATAGGTTAGTAGACAAGAGAAATATAATGAATAAAAGTTAGGTAAGTGGTAAAAATAAGACACATGGAACTTTTATATAATAAAACAATCAGATAAATACTACTCTCTATCATAAAACAGAGAGTATGACTCTTAAGAAAATAAAGGCAATGAAAAATATTTGATAACGGAGAAGAGAGAATATATTAGGAAGTAATAAATGTTTTCACTTTTGTAAAGGATACCTAAATTTTAAATAACGATATAAAATAAGTGAAACAAATTAAAAGCAATAAGGATTAGAAAGGATACATCTTAAAAGTGAGTTAAGGAAAGAAATGTCACTTTTGAAAAATCATGTTAATTTGCAGTAGATAATGAATGAATGAATGAAACCCAAGAGATGGTAATATATAAAGATGTTAGGCAAAGGTGATACAACTTAAGACATAAGTGAAGCTCCTGAAAATTATTAACACTACAAAAGAGTAGTTATAGTCATTAGATTAAAATTTGAATCTCCAGATCAAATGGCATACTGATGAAAGAGGAATTGATAGAGGGCTGTAAATATTTACTATATCCTTATATAGTATTGAAGTAGTAGAGTAAAATAATGTATTCTATGGAAATTTGGGATGGGCAGGGAGGCCCCTGCTTTCAGTTATCACCAAGATAAAGTTTTATGGGTATTCAGGTGAAGACACATTACAAAAAATACAGGAAAAAATCTAGTTTGTCTCAGTACTTCGCACTAAAACATTCAGCATAAGATGACTGAGGAGCATTGTCTTACAAATCTTAAGAGAGAATAAGCATAAACCAAGATTTTTTTTTTGGCCTCACCAAGTTCTCATTCAAATATAAAGACAAAAAAATCTCAAACACATAATGTGCTTGGACATGACAGCATCCAAGCACTCCTGACAAAAGTTGAAATTTTTAAAATTCAGCCAACTGATGTAATATAAATTAAAATAAATCAGGGATGATAAAACTATGGTATGAAAGGACTTTCAGTAAGCATTGAATACATTTAAATATATAACAGAATGGAGTATGATATGTCCTATCAATGGGAAACTAGTTAAATGAAATATGGCAAAATGAAATATTATGCAGCCTTTACAACAGTAAAATAAATTTTTTCTCACCAGTATGGAAAGATATGCAGGATGAATTGCTAAGCAAAATTTCCTCTTTCTATAACCTATGAGTGTGGGTGTTTGAAATTCCACCATATGTAAATGATCTTTATAAGCATTTGTATTAAAGTGACATAATCTACTCACTGAAACAGAAAGTGGATAAGGAACAAAACAGAACAGAACTTTATGATTTTCTGTGTAAATGACCAAAGATAGGTATTTGAGATCAACAGAAGGGTGATTCTCTACATGGTCATTCAGAGAGGCAGGCTATCGCAGTCTTTACCTTCCTCGATGTATATTCTCCATGGTCAACGTAAGCATTTCTACCCTAACCTGGAAGAAGAAAAATAGCAAAGAGGACACCAAATGGTTTTACGGTCTGTGGCCTGAAAGTGACACACAACACTTCCAGTACAATTTCTTGATAGTAATCGGTCATGTGGCTACACATACCTGTAACAGAGGCTGGAATGTATGTGCAAGAAGTGGAGAACACAGCAGAATATGTCAGTTTCTTCCATAGCACTCAGGATAAGTAAATGAGGAAATAGCTTGAGGGTTAAAATATTGAGATATTGAAATCTGATCAAAATATGTTTATCAGCTTTCCTTTTTAAGGTTAGAGGGGAAGAGAATATTAAGGCCTAAAGATGCGTGAGGAGTGCTGTTCTGGGAGATGTGACAGAACACATGAGAAGGAAAAGTTGAATAGAGAGTTCAATTAAAATTTTACCTATTCTGGGTTTTGCTGATGCTGTTGCTGCCACCGGGAGACATACCAGCCTTAGTCAACCTCACCGTAATTTTTCTACATCGCCATCAACAATGAGTCCCTGGACAGTGTCGCCTTTGAGCTTTTTGAAGACAAAGTTCCAAAGACAGCAGAAAGCTTTTGTGCTCTTAGCACTGGGAAGAAAGGTTATCAGGATTCCTGCTTTCACAGAATTATTCTGGGGTCTATGTGCCCGGGTGGAGACTTCCTATGCCTTAATGGCACTGGCGGCAAGTCCATCTATGGGGAAAAGTTTGATGAGGAGAGCTTCATCTTGAAGCACACGGGTCCTGGTATCTTGCCCGTGGCAAATTCTGGGCCCAACACAAACAGTTCCAACTTTGTATTTGCATTGCCAAGACTGAGGGGTTGGTCTTTGTCAAGATAAAAGAGTTTATAAATGATTTAGAAGCCATGGAGCACTTTGGGTCCAGGAATGGCAAGACCAGCAAGATCACCATTGCCCACTGTGAACAACTGTAATAAATTTAACTTAGGTTTTATCTCAATCACCAGACCATTTCTCTTGTAGTTCAGGAGAATACCCCTCCACCTCCATCTGCTCTCATTATCCTATAACTTTTGTGCTCTTGCTACTGTTCCTTGGGTTCCATATTTTCTTTATCCTCCTCCAAGTCTAGCTAGGTTGAAGAGTTAAGTTTATGATTATAAAATAAAAACTAAACAGCAAATTAAAAAGTCTTACCTATTCTGCAGTTTTATCCAAATCTGATCAAAGAATAAAAGTATCTTTCAAATACCTTATACCATTTAATATATGCAGCTTTGTGAATGAGCTCAATCATTTGACTATATGAGGCAGGGAGTTGCTTGATCCTTTGCATAGTACAAACAAAAATTCTGAAATAAAGACATTGAAATTTATCCAAATCTGTGTTGATATTCAAATGCTAAAACTCTTTTTATTTATACTTGATTTTCCTCTTGTGAATGGGTTTTTCAAGTACAGTGTTTAAATATCAGGTCTGATCCCTCACTAAACTGGAACTTATCCTGTAGGGAAATAATTCTTTCTCTTCAGCTCTCCTTATGGTAGGCTATTGTCATTGCAGTCAGTATACTTGATGCTTAAAGTCCTCATTTCCTTACTCCTTTCTTTGTCAATTATTTTACATATCCGTGAAACTAAAATTGTTGAATAAGATAGTTTTGGGCCCTATATGTTTAAATATAAGAAACCTTTTCTGAAAAATATGGTTTAAGGTACACCACCAACTTGAGATTTAACAAAAACATTAATGCATTTTACATTTTATCATGTTTATTACTGTCTTGCACCTTATTTACAATAAAAAATACAGAGTTGTGGAGATATCTATTAAGGGATTTCATGAGAAATGACTTCATTTTCACTATGAGACTAAATGTAGGCAGCAGCACAGTGTTGTTCAGGATAAATGACTGTTTGATAGGCTGATTATACCAGGAGGAATAACCTTCTCTGTAGTGCACAAAGATTCTCAGGCTCAGAAATCCAGCCAAGTACAAGTAGGAATATCCCTGAGAGACCTTTTCTGGCAGTGGGTGAGAGCTTTTTCCTTTAGGACGTTCAGAGGTCAGTGCTTACAATTTCGCCAGTAACCAATGTCTATTTAAAGTGTCTCTTGTTAGCGAAATGATGGTGATACAGATTCTCCTCAAATTTAATTCCAAAAGATAGGAAGCGCTGTCAAGAACAAGTAAAAAAGAATAAGGCAAATGTACATGACAGTGTAAAACTAAGCACAGGTTCTTCTACTATATACTTATAAAGGCTTCACAAATAAAAATGTATATGGTAGTCAAGTAGAAATCAGACCACGGAGCTTAAAACTAAAAATATCCTGTGTGCTGAGAATCATCTCCGCCCTTTCATTTCTAGAAGTTGTCATCCATGTGGCATAACTTTGAAGGATTATTTTTCAAGTCTCTCTCTTTGTTCTCTTAATTTCAGAGTTTGGGATACTGATGGGTAGAACTGGTGATGAGTAAGAGAATGCATATAGTGCAAACTTAGGGACAATAAACTTTTATATAATAATAATGATATTCAAAAATTTTACTCTTCCCAAGATTCACATGTACATGTAATCCCGCATCATTTTTAGAGTCACTTAGCTTACTTTTACACCTTGGGAAACTCTGGAATAAACAGGACATTTTTTCTGAAACTTATTAGAAGATGTTTATGTGCATTTTGGGAGCTAAAGATCAGGGAGAGGGCTAGGTAAGGAGTTAAGTGAATTTGGAACTGTTTTTAAATCACTCTAGGTATAGTAGTGAATTCAAAGGTTATACTGCAGAAAATTTAGACAGTCTATTCAGGAAATGTGAAAAGGCTGTTTTAGTTGAGGACTCCATTTTTCTTACTGCTACACAGGTGACATATGCATTATTTATGCATAAAACACAGAGCTACCTTTTAATTTTTAAGTGAATCATAACTGGAAAAATTTTAATGAATAAAAATATGTGTGCCTGTGGCAGAGTCTCTAAAATCATTAATAAAAGTCATTTTGAATTGAATGTAGTTATCTGCTGTACTTGATAGAATAGCAATTTCTTAAGCGTCAGTCCTCAAATCCATATTTCCTTCAACTCTGTAATCATTACAAATGAGACATTTTACTTTGTCTTCATCCCGCTTCCACACTGAGAACTGAATGAACATTTGCCAAGTAGCTGCAGAATATTATTTTTTTAACACACATATCCTTAAATTTCTCTATGAGAGTTCATAATCTTTTACCCAGTTTACTGGTCACAGTTATAAAACCCATCGTCAGTTGTACATTCTCTATCTCTCTCTTGTTCTCGTGTTTATTCTTTACTGGCATTACTCTATGCTTTCCAAATCCAAGTGAATCTATTTAAAATACTTGGGCCAGGCACATTTTCAAGCTGTTGATTCTCTCTGTACTCTTCATGTAGAACGAGCAACATAGACATATTGTCCATCTATACAAAACAGGGTTAAGTCAGAATGGTTCCTTTGTAGAAGACTTACTTATTCAATGAGAAGTGATCTAGGTTGGTCAGAAGAACCCAGAAATCACACCGAATGAATAATTCTTCAGAGAATTCCAAACTCTTTTGTACCTCAGCATGTGTCTGAGGTCAGGGGCACTATGATCTCCAGCTCAGGAAAGAAGTCCACCTCAGATTTCTCAGAATTATTGAGTGATGATGATCCTTTAAAATAATAAGCATGGGGAAGTTTTTAAATTTCTACCAATTTAATTAAGATATCTTTCCTTATTCTTAAAATATAAATCATATTTGCAAGAGGCACACTTTTTATCGGGAATTTAGACAGGAAATTTCATAAATCTTTTCAAGATTTTTTCAAAGTTGGCTCTTCTAAATGCATGCCATTTTCCCAAGCCTTATCTAATTTTTGTAAAGTATTATCATAGGTTTTCTATTTTGTTCTTCACAAGTTTGGAATTTGGGAAGGCACATATTCTTTCTATTTTACAGATTAAAAAATGAGACACAACTTAAATAGTTTATCATTGGTCATATCTAGAAAGTACTTATCCTGATTCTTATTCAGTGCTATTAACTATGTAGTTATTTTCATTTCATATTCTGGGATCTTATTTATTTGGGTTCACCTATGCATATTTTTCTTTTAGAAAACTTATACGAAGATAAAATCATTTAAAAGATTACTTAGTCATTTAAAAATACCTATTTAAGTGCCTCCTGTGAGGAACCATGGAGACATACAGTAATAAAACAGAATATAGATTAATTCTGGCTAGGATATATTTCAGTTAAACACAAGACAGAGAGACCCTTTAGGAAAGTTTTGCCATACTCTTACTCCACCTAGCAGAATATTCCCATCATTTGCAGTATGAAATATGCCTTGGTCAAGGCCCTACCAATAATAAGCAGCAGAAGAGTGTGTTGTGGATATTGGTTCAGTCTCAAACTAAACTCCTTTGCTTAGAGAGACTAATTTTATTTGTTCTTTTGTTTGTTTTGTGGACTCTTTGTACTATCTTTTTATCATTTAAAATCTTGAAGGTATAAAAATACATGAACCCATTTTGTGCATTTCCACATTACTCAAGTTCTGAAGCTTTTAGTCATGTCATGTTGTCCATGAAATATGTGATAGATATGCTCTTTCCTTGAGCATCATATTTGCTTCTACAAACATATCTCAAAGTATAAGGAATTTGTAATTTTCAACATAACTGACAGGACTGGCAGACACACTTCTCAATTGACTTGGTACGTGTTTTGTTATACATAAATTATGAAAACAGCAGTTATTTCTTTACAATTTTAAATTCTCAGAGCAGCAAAACAGATTATAACATAGACTAGTTCAAACTTAAATGAAAATAATATTTAAAGTATTTTAGAATGAAACACATTGCATTTTATTGTTGAAAGTACTTGAAGCAACAGAAATGATGAAGTTTGGTAGAAATGCAAAGCCGATAAACACTGTAAGTTAAAAACAACAATTTGTGCTAATAGTACACATACTGCTTTCAATACACAGTGCTAAGCTGCCTTAACATCAAAGAGTATTCTGCTTTGTAGATTCAAGGTAGTAAACTGTTTTATGTTTCAAGTTTCAGCTTGGTGCAAATTGAATCAACTGAGTTGCAAAATCAAATTTATCATAAAAGTGGTAACTGACCATTAACTACAATGTAATGCTGTAAACATGACCCTATTGTGAAACTACAAGACAGCCTGTTCTAGAACATGACAAACAGTTAGGAGGAACAGGAAAAGTCATTGTATTTGTCACTAGGAACAAGAAAGATAAAAGGAACATGATCCTGTGCTGTTTCGTTGTTTGCGTCACAGTTTTAAGACACGCACTATGCTCTTAATGGCAAATGCCTAGAGGAATGGTGCCTTCATTTTAAATTACAGCTATGTATGTTTAAGAGATTGTATCGGCATTTTCAAGGAGTTGCTTCTCTATATTAGATATTTTGTTTTAAGTGCAGCAAAAGGCCAAGCTCAAATTCATTCCTAATGAGCCATGTGTTAATGTCAAAGTCTCTGCTGTCCAGTCAAATGCCAAAGAACACATCTGACTTTATAATGAGCCAAACAGTTGTCTCTTCATAATCTCAGTTAGCCTTCTGTTAGATAGCTGCATCCAAAATTTATAACACAGTGGTGGAGGTTGTGGCTGGGATGGCTGAAATCCAATCCAAGAGGTAAAACTTCTCATATTGTGTCAGTATTATCGCCAAGGCTTTACCATTCAATCTCCATGTTGAATACACTGACCCAACGGATTCCAGATGGAATGTTGCCTGAATCTGATCTACTCTGTACGCTAGTTGAGAAGAGATCAAAACCAGATGACAGGCCTCAAGGAAACCAGCCAGTGGCGGGGTGGTTGGAATGTAGGTAAAAGTTTGAAATGACACTGCCAAACTTTTCTTTTCCCTGGAGGACACTCTTTCCAATTGACCAACTAATTCCGCATACTTCTAGGCTCTAAATTTCGTTTGGCTTCTGATTTGACACTTGCTGACATCCAAAAAGTTTAATGTTTATCTTGGCTATTCTCTACGTAATATGTTATACCCACTTAACATGAAAATGAATGCCTTTACATAGTCATGGGTAATGAAAAGGATATCAAGAAATAAGAGGGTTTTAGGATGTTTTGGATAAAGTGTCATACATACACATTACAGCTGTGTGTTGAAATCAGATAATTCAGGGAGTCTATAAAACTGAGGAACATTTGTATTATATTTTTGTTTCATTTCCTAGTGAGTCAGTTATATAAGTTCCTAGATTGATTTTTTCAAGTATTTACTCTTAAGTGTAATAGTGAAATTAGAATATTCATACATTAAGACCAAAAATTTTTACTTTAGTAGTGATAGAAATACATCAGAAGGAAAATGAGATAAGTAGAAAAAATAACATTAGAAAAAAATAGAGTTAAATGTTACTGTCTTTGATGAGATTATAAGAATTGTTATCTAATTTTCTTGGATTTTCCAAATTGTCTATAATGAGACTGCATTTTTTAAAAGTTTCAGTTGAAGTAGGTGAATATCCAGCTTCTGGCACCACACAAATTAAGCCCCAAGTGTGTTCTGCTCAGTGAAAAAAGGGAGAAGCATATTAAAATAATGTCACTGTCTGAATTCACTTGCTACATGCTTTAGGGTGTTAGTTTTGGGGTTTTTTGCTTGTTTTTTAGCAAGCTTTATTTAAACAACTTTTAGCAATAGACTTAGCAACTAAAGTGGTGGTTTAAATAAATACAGTTTCTTTCAATGTGTTTATTGATAAACTATATCATTTAAAACAATATCAAATATGTCAGGTACCTAGGAATTAATATAACAAAACATGTGAAAAACCTGTATGGTGAATTTATAGAAAATGACAAGCTAATTCTAAAATTGGTATGAAATTGCAAAGGAGCAAAACAGCAAAGGTGGATTTGAAAAGGGGAAAAGCTGGAGGACTTACACTGTCAGATACCAAAACTAATTCCAAACTATTGTGATTAAGACAGTGTTGGCAAAGAAGAGAATATGATCATTG
Organism: Monodon monoceros; assembly: GCF_005190385.1. NCBI lineage: Eukaryota > Metazoa > Chordata > Mammalia > Artiodactyla > Monodontidae > Monodon > Monodon monoceros. The sequence continues at coordinate 104,132,278 of NW_021703778.1, forward strand.
AAAAGATCGATTTGCTTCAAAGCTAAAAGTGGAAATTGGCATAGTGATGCATCTGCAGATGGGGAATAAAGAAGAGCGAGAGAAAGCAAGAGCAAGAGCAAGAGAGAGCTTCACAAACCTGTCTTTGGCTCTAATTTCTTTCTGGAATTACAGATGTGCATGTATCCAACTATAACTAGGTCACATTATTTACCTCAAATTTAACATGTTCTAAAGAGAACTCTTTGTTTCCGTCTACTCTTCTCCCAAATGTATGTCTCTATCCATTAGTAAATGGTTTTACAGTGCAATTCAACCAAAAATATGGGCATTATCCTTATTTCCTTTACTATCCTAACTCCATCCTATGTCTAGTTCTATCCTACCACTGCCAACATAGTCAAAACTATGTTTATCTCTTGAATAAAACAAAGCAGTAGTTTCCCAGTTGATGTCCTGATTCCACTCCACCTCCTTACAATCTATTCTCAGCATAATAGACACACATTTTAAAAACATAAATCAGGGCTTCCCTGGTGGCGCAGTGGTCGAGAGTCCGCCTGCTGATTCAGGGGATGCGGGTTCGTGCCCCCGTCCGGGAAGATCCCACATGCCGCGGAGCGGCTGGGCCCGTGAGCCATGGCCGCTGAGCCTGCATGTCCAGAGCCTGTGCTCCGCAATGGGAGAGGCCACAACAGTGAGAGGCCCGCGTACCGCCAAAAAAACCCCCACATAAATCACACTTCTGTACAAAAATATTAATAATGGTAAACATAAGAAATAATTGGCTCCTTTCCAACCTCTGTACATTCTTTCTTTTACCTATTATATTGCTGCACACAGAGTCAGAGATTTTTTTATTCTTTTTCTAATTCTGTGAAGGTTTCTACCTTAAATCCTTTGAACCATCTATATCTTTAACCCATAATGTCCTTTACCTTGATCTTTGCTTGGCTGTATCCTTACTGTTATGACCACAGTGCATGCTAATTTCTCTGTCAATCCCTTTAAAGTAAAATCCTGTATACATAGGCTATTTAATTTTCAATATAATACTTATCATAATCTGATATTTATGATATCAGAATATTTATAAATATTCTTTATTTATACAACACCCAATAGAATGTAAACTCCTCATAAACAGGACCCTTGTTCTTAACTGTGTCCCTGGCACCTACAGTAGTGCCTACCATGTGTTAAGTTTTTTATATTTATTGTTAAAAGTAGAACGAATGATGGGTTGCAAAGAAAAGGCATACTTTGACAAGACCAATGATTGGATTAGGGCTAGAATTTTAGTCCTGGAGTAAATAGGAAAAAGAGTCAAAGCAAGATAAAATATTAGAATAGCCACATTGAGAAGAACTAGTAAAATAATCACAGGTGGAAGAGACATGTAATAAGAATATACAACAACAATATTTTCCTTGCATCTATAAGAGGAAGATTACTTTTCTTTTCACTAATACAGAAAAGCTAGAGGTTGTGGATGTTTTTTCCCTAGTATTTGCACATTGCAGACCTAATGTTGGTGGCTATATTTCTATCTTCTAAACCTCAACGTTTGCTAGAACATTAATGATATTGGTCTCATTGGGGTTATTAGATGATATCATGAGTGAGGTCTGTAACTTAGCTAAATATATTTTCTCTAAGGGAAGTAATACAAAGCCAAGAATATTAAATTTTTAAACATTTAAATTGAAGAATTCAGTATTAATGAGGCCCTCATTATTCCATATACTGGGTAGGAAACTAAAGCATCCCAAACATTAAGTATGAGCTTCAGTTTTATACAATACACTGCTTTCAATACACAGTGCTGAGCTGCCTTAACATCAAAGAGTATTCCACTTGCTTTGTAGATTCAAGGTACTAAACTGCTTTATGTTTCAAGTTTCAGCTTGGAGCAAGTTGAATCAGCTGAGTTGCATTTTTTTTTTAACAAAACCAATATTTAGATTGACTGTAAATTTTCAAGGTGTTTTCTTCTGTGTGTTCCCAGAACCTTAAAATAGTGCCAGGAACTTAGGAGGCAGTCGATAATTGCTCATGAGGAGATTTATTTGCTTTTTGAATAGAGCCAAACTGGTATATATTCAACTGCAAAGTTATGTTTGACAATGGACAAACTTCTCAGCTGTTTATCATGTTACTTGACTCATGCCCTCTCTCGGCTTCCTTCCATGGGAGGAAAGGCACAGGAGGTAGAGATTATGCCAATGATGTCAAGATTCTCTTAGGTAGGTTAGTAGTTTCAGGATCTGTGAAGAGTGTGGGGCCTGTCACTGTTTCATGGATGCCAGCAGAAAACACAAGATGCTTTAAAAGGCCTAGATCCTTTAAAAGGCTTTATGTTTTCTACAGTGTGGATAGAGAACAACACTAAGCCAAATTAAGAAATGCCTAGTGGGAAATTGGATTACCAGTATTTCATAAAATCACGTATGGAGCTGTATTTTGATATTTTGTTCAGGTCAGTTTTAACATTTCAGCATGAAATTCTGGTATATACATAACTGACGAAATGAAGTAGAATTCACCCATGATTTTTATTTTTCCTTTCTCATTGATATTTACAAAGGCAGATGCCAAAGGGGAAACTTGTTTCAGATTGGAAATTTGTTTCAGATTGGAACAAAATAATTACAATTTTTCACATATTTTGAGTAGCTGCATTGGTATAGGACCTTGCTACCTGTAGTTTTTACCACCATACTAACCTGGTTCACTTGTATTAAGATCCTGATTTATCCTTTTGCTCAGACCTAAGCAGATGTAATAGAATAGAAGAATAGAAGAGAACAGAAGAGAATAGAATAAACCTGCTGTTTATTCTAACTGGAATTTAGACAGTCAGGATGCCCTGCTTTAATTGAATCTCCTTTGCCACCATAATAATGAAAAATAGTATACAGTAAACAATACTTATTTTCTTTTTAATATAAAAACCATAGCCTGTTAAATGTATTTTTATTTAATACTTACATTGTCACTAATTTATTTTAAGAATTGCTGATAAACCCATTAAATATAAATATTAAAGCAATAGAATAAATGTTTTAAGATAAGCAACATTCTAACTATGATTCAAAATTATGATTCAGTGTTCATAAATTAAACTTTTCCCTTTAGGAAAAAAGGGTTGTATTGTGTTATGACAATGCAATGTAAATGACATTAAATATATGGTTTAGATTTACGATCTAATGAATAACTTGTAATAGAAGACAATTAGACCTTAGCTTCAGTTGTAAAAGTATAGGAAAGATAAATAATGATCAAGTATATTTAAATATGTGTAATATTTTATCTAAGACTGTATTTGAGGATGTGGTAGTACTGTTAATCATAATAAGAACTGTAAATTACTGTCTTTGATTTTCTTTTTTTTTTCTTTTTTTGAACACTTGCTAAATAAATGTTTATTAATATATTTAGGCGCTCTATTTTTTTAACACTTTTATTGGAGTATAATTGCTTTACAATGGTGTGTTAGTTTCTGCTTTATAAAAAAGTGAATCAGTTATACATATACATATATCCCCATATCTCTTCGCTCTTGTGTCTCCCTCCCTCCCAGGCTCCCTATCCCACCCTTCTAGCTGGTTGCAAAGCACGGAGCTGATCTCCCTGTGCTATGCGACTGCTTCCCACTAGCTATCTATTTTACATTTGGTAGTGTATATATGTCCCTATATACACTACCACTCTCTCGCTTTGTCCCAGCTTACCCTTCCCCCTCCGCGTGTCCTCAAGTCCATTCTCTAGTAGGTCTGAGTCTTTATTCCTGTCTTGCCCCTAGGTTCTTAATGACCTTTTTGTTTTTTTAGATTTGATATATATGTGTGTTAGCATACAGTATTTGTTTTTCTCTTTCTGACTTACTTCACTCTGTATGACACACTCTAGGTCCATCCACCTAACTACAAGTAACTCAATTTCGTTTCTTTTTATGACTGAGTAGTATTCTATTGTATATATGTGCCACATCTTCTTTATCCATTCATCTGTCGATGGACACTTAGGTTGCTTCCATGTCCTGGCTATTGTAAATAGAGCTGCAATGAACATTGTGGTACATGACTCTTATTGAATTATGGTTTTCTCAGGGTATATGCCCAGTAGTGAGATTGCTGGGTCATATGGTAGTTCTATTTTTAGTTTTTTAGGAACCTCCATACTGTTCTCCATAGTGGCTGTATCAATTTACATTCCCACCAACAGTGTAGGAGGGGTCCCTTTTCTCCACACCCTCTCCAGCGTTTATTGTTTGTAGATTTTTTGATGATAGCCATTCTGACCGGTGTGAGATGATATCGCGTTGTAGTTTTGATTTGCATTTCTCTTAACGATTAATGATGTTGAGCATTCTTTCATGTGTTTGTTGGCAATCTGTATATCTTCTTTGGAGAAATGTCTATTTAGGTCTTCTGCCCATTTTTGGATTGGGTTGTTTGTTTTTTTGATATTGAGCTGCATGAGCTGCTTGTAAATTTTGGAGGTTAATCCTTTGTCAGTTGCTTCATTTGCAAATATTTTCTCCCATTCTGAGGGTTGCCTTTTCATCTTGTTTATGGTTTCATTTGTTGTGCAAAAGCTTTGAAGTTTCATTAAGTCCCATTTGTTTATTTTTGTTTGTATTTCCATTTCTCTAGGAGGTGGGTCAAAAAGAATCTTTCTGTGATTTATGTCATAGAGTGTTCTGCCTATGTTTTCCTCTAAGAGTTTGATAGTGTCTGGCCTTACATTTAGGTCTTTAATACATTTTGAGTTTATTTTTGTGAATGGTGTTAGGGAGTGTTCTAATTTCATTCTTCTACATGTAGCTGTTCAGTTTTCCAATCACCACTTATTGAAGAGACTGTCTTTTCTCCATTGTATATTCTTACCTGCTTTATCAAAGATAAAGTGACCATATGTGTGTGGGTTTATCTCTGGGCTTTCTATCCTGTTCCATTGATCTATATTTCTGTTTTTGTGCCAGTACCATACTGTCTTGATTACTGTAGCTTTGTAGTATAGTCTGAAGTCAGGGAGCCTGATTCCTCCAGCTCCGTTTTTCATTCCCAAGATTGCTTTGGCTATTCGGGGTCATTTGTGTTTCCATACAAATTGTGAAATTTTTTGTTCTACTTCTGTGAAAAATGCCAGTGGTAGTTTGATAGGGATTGCATTGAATCTGTAGATTGCTTTGGGTAGTATAGTCATTTTCACAATGTTGATTCTTCCAATTCTCTTTTTTACTTTTTGCTTAGCAGTTATTTTCGTATTCTCATCCTGTTTTACTTTCCATATGGATATAATCCAATATGAATTTCCCTTCTCATATGAAAGATACAAATATTTGCTAAGAAATAAGGAGTGAGATCTTACTAGCTCTTATATAATACTCATGTAAGTTTACGGATGTGTATTTATTTAATTACCATAAATATGTGTTTATCATATACTTTTAAACCAGGATTCAGGTACATTTTCAAAGTATCAATGTGATTTTATAATTATTTCCTCTTTAAACTGAGAGCACTTAGTATAAATATTACTCTCAAATATACGCTAATGCAAAAATTAATTTAGTAAGATTAACTGAGCAAGATAAATGATATTTAGTAAGTTTTTTTGCATTTAATGTTGTTAACAATTGTTAATATACTGTAGTTTCAATAAATACACTAAAGCTCATATTTTAAGGTGAGATTTAATATAATATGAGCTATACTTCATGAAGTATATATTCAGCTATACCATGAAGCACAGCTCATATTTTACAAATCTGACTACTTTATGGGATGAATTAATCACTTAAGAACCATGATGTGGAATGTCATCCAAATACTCTTCTTCCTTAGAATCAAAGGATCAGCCTTGGCAAAAAGGTTTCAGATTATGTGCAGCACTTAAATACGTGATACATAAGTTTGTGACTCCCTTGTATAGTTAACAATTCTTAACATATTTAATAAGGATCTCAACCTAGATCTCAATTAATGTCATATACAATAACAACTATAGAAAATTAAAGGAATCCACTTACCTTGTGATTGGCCCCAGACTTAAAAGACCCTGTAATTTCCTGATAAACTGACATAATAACTGAAGGAAAGAAAAATAGCCTTCTACATATTTCTTCCTTCTTTCCCGAGAGAGGCATCAGCTCCTTGTAGAATGAGTCTTAAAAGTTAGTATTGAGCTGTCAATATCTATTTGCTATGGGATTGTCATGGATATTTCTTCTAAACCCATCCCAATCACTGACTACCTCATCTGTGCTGTTTTTGAACTCTATCTCAACGATTCCCAATCTATTGCCTGAACTACCATGGTTGAAACCCTGGATTAGACTTCCCTTTTTCAAATCTCTGGTCTGCCTCAATAGCTATTTGACTTTTGGTGTTCTACTTTATTTCTCTGCATCTCAGCTTTCCTATTTATAAGAAGGAGATAAAAATAGTATCTAATTGTTATATTTGAATGTTTGTGTCTTCCTCAAAATTCATGCGTTGAAATCCTAGCCCCCCAAAATCATGGTATTAGGAGGTGGGGCCTTTGAGACGTGCTTAGGTCATGTTGGTAGAACTCTCATGGATGGGATTCATGCCTTAAAAAAGAGACTCGAGTGGGATCCCTTGTCACTTCCACCATGTGAGGACACAGTGAGAAGGCAGAAAACCAGGAAGATGACTCACACCAGGAGGCAACCATGCTGGTGACTTGATCTTGGAGTTTTCAGACTCCAGAACTGTGAGCAATAAGTTTCTGTTGTTTATAAGATAAACAGTCAGTGATATTTTGTTATAGCTGTCCTAATGGACTCATACACCAACTAATAGGTTGGTTATGAACATAAATGAAATAATATATATAAAGAACTTAGCAAAGTGCCCAGCATATACTAAGTACTCATTAACTGTTATTATTATCCTCTGCTCCATTTCCATCTGTTTTCTCAATAAAGATTCTTGCTCTGCATAATTACTATCGTGTAATGATACATGATCATATATTATTTACTCACCTGTATAGTTCTTCATGCCAAAAGATTGGACTTTGATAGTTCTATCAAACTCTGCCTCTCATTAAATTGTACAAACTTTGAGGGCAGAGCTCATGACACATTTATTTTATCCTCCTTGTTGGAAGCCATAAGCATTTTTGATTTCATTTTGCAAAAATAAATATAAATGAATAGATCTTAATTATGATGGACATGGTTTTTAATGATCAAATTAACTTAATGGAGTGGATGTACATTTCTAGGTCAAAGTTTCCTGAATTTGAGCTATCTGTTAGAACTAGTAGTTTTTAATTTTATAATGTGGAAAAGATAGAAAAATAGAAATATACAAAAATATATGCGTGAGTTATTATACATTCACATATTTAACAGCTGTGTTCATTAAGAGGCACTAGATACAATGACACCACATTAATAATGAGCATGCTTATTTCCTATATCTTAATTTCTAAACAACGTTCTTCAATAAAAGCAACAAGTTACTTTGGAAAAATGGTTAATTCCAGTGGTTAATTTCTAGAGCAGAGAAAATTCTAGATGAGGTTGGAATTTCTCGTAGAGTCAAAAAGTAAGGACATGTTAAAAAAAAATGGGCTGGAAAAAATTGAGCTCAAAATATATAGTGATAGAGAGGGCAGAGAGCAGAAGCAAGAAGAACTACAATCCTGCAGCCTGTGGAACAAAAACCACATTCACAGAAAGATAGACAAGATGAAAAGACAGAGGGCTATGTACCAGATGAAGGAACAAGATAAAATCCCAGAAAAACAACTAAATGAAGTGGAGATAGGCAACCTTCCAGAAAAAGATTTCAGAATAATGATAGTGAAGATGATCCAGGACCTCGGAAAAAGAATGGAGGCAAAGATCAAGAAGATGCAAGAAATGTTTAACAAATACCTAGAAGAATTAAAGAACAAACAAACAGAGATGAACAATACAATAATTGAAATGAAAACTACACTAGAAGGAATCAATAGCAGAATAAATGAGGCAGAAGAATAGATAAGTGACCTGGAAGACAGAATGGTGGAATTCACGGCTGCGGAATGGAATAAAGAAAAACGAATGAGAAGAAATGAAGACAGCCTAAGAGACCACTGGGACGACATTAAACACAACAACATTCGCATTATAGGGGTCCCAGAAAGAGAAGAGAGAGAGAAAGGACCCAAGAAAATATTTGAAGAGATTATAGTTGAAAACTTCCCTAACATGGGAAAGGAAATAGCCACCCAACTCCAGGAAGTGCAGCGAGTCCCATACAGGATACACCCAAGGAGAAACATGCTGAGACGCATACTAATCAAATTGACAAAAACTAAAGACAAAGAAAAATTATTGAAAGCAGCAAGAGAAAAACAAAAAATAACATACAAGGGAACTCTCATAAGGTTAACAGCTGATTTCTCAGCAGAAACTCTACAAGCCAGAAGGGAGTGGCATAATATACTTAAAGTGATGAAAGGGAAGAACCTACAACCAAGTTTACTCTACCCAGCAAGGATCTCATTCAGATTCGATGGAGAAATCAAAAGCTTTACAGACAAGCAAAGGCTAAGAGAATTCAGCACCACCAAACCAGCTCTACAACAAATGCTAAAGGAACTTCTCTAAGTAGGAAACACAACAGAAGAAAAGGACCTACAAAAACAAACCCAAAAGAATTAAGAAAATGGTCATAGGAACATACATATCAATAATTACCTCAAACGTGAATGGATTAAATGCTCCAACCAAAAGACACAAGCTTGCTGAATGGATACAAAAACAAGATCCGTATATATGCTCTCTACAAGAGACCTACTTCAGACCTAGGGACACATACAGACTGAAAGTGAGGGGATGGAAAAAGATATTCCATGAAAATGGAAATCAAAAGAAAGCTGGAGTAGCTATACTCATATCAGATAAAATAGACTTTAAAATAAAGAATGTTACAGGAGACAAGGAAGGACACTACATAACGATCAGGGGATCAATCCAAGAAGAAGATATAACAATTATAAATGTATATGCACCCAACATAGGAGCAGCTCAATACATAAGGCAGCTGCTAACAGCTCTAAAAGAGGAAATTGACAGTAACACAATAAGAGTGGGGGACTTTAATACCTCACTTACACCAATGGACAGATCATCCAAAATGAAAATAAATAAGGAAACAGAAGCTTTAAATGACACAATAGACCAGATAGATTTAATTGATATTTATAGGATATTCCATCCCAAAACAGCAGATTACACTTTCTTCTCAAGTGCGCACGGAACATTATCCGGGATAGATCACATCTTGGGTCACAAATCAAGCCTCATTAAATTTAAGAAAACTGAAATCATATCAAGCATCTTTTCTGTCCACAATGCGATGAGATTAGAAATGAATTACAGGGAAAAAAACGTAAAAAACACAAAAACATGGAGGCTAAACAATACATTACTAAATAACCAAGAGATCACTGAAGAAATCAAAGAGGAAATCAAAAAATACCTAGAGAAAAATGACAATGAAAACACGACAATCCAAAACCTATGGGATGCAGCAAAAGCAGTTCTAAGAGGGAAGTTTATAGCTATACAAGCCTACCTCAAGAAACAAGAAAAATCTCAAGTAAACAATTAAACCTTACACCTAAAGGAACTAGAGAAAGAAGAAAAAACAAAACCCAAGTTAGCAGAAGGAAAGAAATCATGAAGATCACAGCAGAAATAAATGACATAGAAACAAAGAAAACAATAGCAAAGATCAATAAAACTAAAAAGCTGTTTCTTTGAGAAGATAAACAAAATTGATAAACCATTAGCCAGACTCATCAAGAAAAAGAGGGAGAGGACTCAAATCAATAAAATTACAAATGAAAAAGTAGAAGTTACAACAGACACTGCAGAAATACGAAGCATCCTAAGAGACTTCTACAAGCAACTCTGTGCCAATAAAAGGGACAACCTGGAAGAAATGGACAAATTCTTAGAAAGGTGTAACCTCCCAAGACTGAACCAGGAAGAAATAGAAAATATGAACAGACCAATCACAAGTTATGAAATTGAAACTGTGACTAAAAATCTTCCAACAAACAAAAGTCCAGGACCAGATGGCTTCACAGGTGAATTCTACCAAGCATTTAGAGAAGAGCTAACACCATCCTTCTCAAACTCTTCCAAAAAATTGCAGAGGAAGGAACACTCCCAAACTCATTCTATGAGGCCACCATCACCCTGATACCAAAATCAGACAGAGATACTACAAAAAAAGAAAATTACAGACCAATATCACTGATGAATATAGATGCAAAAATACTCAACAAAATACTAGCAAACAGAATCCAACAGCTCATTAGAAGGATTATACACCATGACCAAGTGTGGTTTATCCCAGGGATGCAAGGATTCTTCAATATATGCAAATCAATCAATGTGATACACCATATTAACAAATTGAAGAATAAAAACCATATGATCATATCAATAGATGCAGAAAAAGCTTTTCACAAAATTCCACACCCATTTATGATAAAAATTCTCCAGAAAGTGGGCATAGAGGGAATCTACCTCAACATAATAAAGGCCATATATGACAAACCCACAGCAAACATCATTCTCAATGGTGAAAAACTGAAAGCATTTCCTCTAAGATCAGGAACGACACAAGGATGTCCACTCTCACCACTATTATTCAACATAGTTTTGGATTTCCTAGCCATGGCAATCAGAGAAGAAAAAGAAAGAAAAGGAAAACAAATTGGAAAAGAAGAAGTAAAACTGTCACTGTTTGCAGATGACATGATACTATACATAGAGAATCCTAAAAATGCCACCAGAAAACTACTAGAGCTAATCAATGAATTTGGTAAAGTTGCAGGGTACAAAATTAATACACAGAAATCCCTTGCATTCCTATACACTAATGATAAAAAATCTGAAAGAGAAATTATGGAAACACTCCCATTTACCATTGCAACTAAAAGAATAAAATACCTAGGAATAAACCTACCTAGGGAAACAAAAGACCTGTATGCAGAAAAGTATAAGACACTGATGAAAGAAATTAAAGATGATACAAACACAGAGAGAGATATACCAAGTTCTTGGATTGGAAGAATCAGTATTGTGAAAATGACTATATTACCCAAAGCAATCTACAGATTCAATGCAATCCCTATGAAATTCCCAATGGCATTTTTTTCAGAACTATAACAAATCATCTCAAAATTTCTATAGAGACACAAGAGGCCCTGAATAGCCAAAGCAGTCTTGAGGGGAAAAAAACGGAGCTGGAGGAATCAGACTCCCGGACTTCAGACTATACTACAAAGCTACAATAATCAAGACAATATGGTACTGGCACAAAAACAGAAACATAGATCAGTGGAACAGATAGAAAGCCTAGAGATAAACCCACGCACCTATGGTCAACTAATCTACGACAAAGGAGGCAAAGATATACAATGGAGAAAAGACAGTCTCTTCAATAAGTGTTGCTGGGAAAACTACAGCTACATGTAAAAGAATGAAATTAGAACACTCCCTAACACGATACAGAGAAATAAACTCAAAATGATTTCAAGACCTAAATGTAAGACCAGACACTATAAAACTCTTAGAGGAAAACATAGGAAGAATGCTCTCTGACATAAATCACAGCAAGATCTTTTTTGATCCACCTCCTAGAGTAATGGAAATAAAAACAAAACTAAACAAATGGGACCTAGTGAAACTTAAAATCTTTTGCACAGCAAAAGAAACCATAAACAAGATGAAAAGACAACCCTCAGAATGGGAGAAAATATTCACAAATGAATCAACGGACAAAGGATTAATCTCCAAAATACATAAACATCTCATGCATCTCAGTGTTAAGGAAACAAACAACCCAATCCAAAAATGGGCAGAAGACCTAAATAGACATTTCTCCAAAGAAGACATACAGATGGCCAAGAAGGCCATGAAAAGCTGCTCAACATCACTAATTATTAGAGAAATGCAATTCAAAACTACAATGAGGTATCACCTCACACCAGTCAGAATGGCCATCATCAGAAAATCTACAAACAACAAATGCTGGAGAGGATGTGGAGAAAAGGGAACCCTCTTGCACTGTTGGTGGGAATGTAAATTGATACAACTACTATGGAGAACAGTATGGAGGTTCCTTAAAAAAATAAAAATAGAATTACCATATGATCCATCTATCCCACTACTGGGAATATACCCAGAGAAAACCATAATTCAAAAAGACACATGCACCCCAATGTTCATTGCAGCACTATTTACAATAACCAGGTCATGGAAGCAACCTATATGCCCATGGACAGACGAATGGATAAAGAAAATGTGGTACATATATACAATGGAATATTACTCAGCATAAAAAGGAACGAAATTGTGTCATTTGTTGAGATGTGGGTGGATCTAGAGACTGTCATACAGAGTGAAGTACGTCAGAAAGAGAAAAACAAATATCGTATATTAACGCATGTATGTGAAAACTAGAAATATGGTACAGACGAACCGGTTTGCAGGGCAGAAGTTGAGACACGGATGTAGAGAACAAATGTATGGACACCAAGGGGGGAAAACCACGGTGGGGTGGGGATGGTGGTGTGCTGAATTGGGCAATTGGGATTGACATGTATACAGTGATGTGTATAAAATTGATGACTAATAAGAATATGCAGTATAAACAAACAAACAAAATAACAACTAATACTAAGCTTTCTTTGGGTTATTTGTATGGAAATATGTTAATATAAATATGATTTCTGTGTTATTCTTGCAAAAACTCATACTTAGTCCAATCATGAAAAAACACCAGAAAAATCCATATTAAGGTATTTCTACACAATAACTGAAAAATATTCTTCAAAAGCATCAGTTATGAAAAAGAAGAAAGACTGGAGGAAACTAAGGAGAAATAACAACTTAATACAATGTGGGGACTTGAATCGAATCCTGAGACAATTAAAGGACCTTAGTGGAAAAATTTGGTAAAATCTGAATAAATTATAAAGTTTAGTTAATAGTATTACACGAAGGTTAAATCTCTATTTGTGATACTTATACCATAATTTTATAAGATGATAACATGAAGGAAATCTGGGAGGGTTACATAGAAAATATTTGTATTACTTTTGCAGCTTTTTGTATGTCTAAAAATTAGTTCAAAATAAAAATATATATGCAAACCATGTATCTTATAATAGGTTAATATCCAATATATAAGGAAATCATACAACTCAGTAGCCAAAAAAACAAAAAACAACAAAAAACCACATAACCCAATTAAAAAATAGACAAAGGACCTTAATAGACATTTTTGCAAAGAAGACATACAGATAGTCAACAGGTAGTTGAAAAGGTGCTCAACATCACTAATCAGGGAAATGCAAATCAAAATCACAAGGATGTCACCTCACACCTGTTAAGCTAGTTATTTTCAAAAAGACAAGAGATAACAAATGATAGGGAGGCAGTGGAACCCTTGTACACTGTTGGTGGGACTGGAAGCTAGTACAGCCGCTATGGAAAATGGCATGGTGTGTCCTCAAGAAATTAAAAATAAAACTACCATATGAAATAGTAATTCTACTTCTGGGTATATATTAAAAGGATATAAAACCATTTCCTTGAGGAGACATCATACCCCCATATTCACTGCAGCATTATTCATGATAGCCAAAGTACTGAAATGACCAAGGTATACATTGACTGATCAAGAAAATATGAGGAAATATATATATTGGAATAATATTCAGCCTTAAAAATGAAGAAACTCCTGTTATTTGTGGCAATATGGATGAACCTGTATGGCATTATGCTAAGTGAAATAAAGACAGAGAAAGATGAATACTGCATGGTATCACTTATATGTGGAATCTAAAAGAAAGGAAGGAGGGAAAGAAGGAGGGAAGTTGAATTCATAGAAACAGACTAGAAAAATGGTAGCAGGGGCTGGGGTGGGGTGGGGTGGGGAAGACAGGAAGAAGCTGGTTACAGAGCACAAACTTTTAATTATAAGATGAATAAAGTCTGAGGATCTAATATATAATGTAGTGACTATGATTGATGACTGTACTGTATAATTGAAATTTCCTAAGAGAGAACTTAAATCTTCTCACTAAACAACAACAACAAAAAGGCAGGCAAATATGTGAAGTGAGGAATGTGTTAACTCTGTGAGGAGAATCCTTTCACAATGTATAAGTATTTCAAATTATCACATTGTACACATTAAGTGTCTTACAATTGTATTTGTCGCTTATACCTTAATAAAGCTGAAAGTTTTACTCCTGTTTAAGGAATGAATAATCATTAATTATAGAGCTGTTAGGGAGTTTCAAGTTCTGTGTCATATTCAAGTTTGATTAGTCAGGATAGGCTAGGATAGATGCTTCACAAATGACTACAAGTTTTTAATGGCTTAATACAACCAAGGTTTATTGCTCACTCACTGTCTTCTACAGGCCTTACCAGTTCTCTAGGAAAGTCTCCATGGGATAATACAGATACCTAGGCAGGTGGAGGCTTTGCCATTCTGGGTGGGTACACTATTTGGAATATGTGACATCTTTTGTCAGTATGGCATGGGATGAGGGAACATGATTGCTAAAAATTGAAAACTAAATTCTTTACTTCTAAAGTGATATTTGCAACATTTCATTGGTCACATAGCCATGTCTAACATCAAAAAAAGACAGTGATGTTTAACCCATCATGAATTAGAAAGTAAGAGAAATAATATACTAGTAAACTTTTATCTCAGGCTCAAATTACTCATGAATTGGCACTGATCATTTTTCAGCAAAGAACACCTTCTGCTGTGGGTAGAGCATCATCTTGGAATGAGATCCTAACTTCTCCACATAATAGCTGTGACATTGAGCAAGGTATGTAATCTTTCCCACCCCTGTTTATTGCTTTGTTGAATGATCATGGTGCTCTTCCTCTTGCAGTGCTCTTATGGACATTAATTGAATTAGTGTATACAAATCTTCTGGTACAGTTCCTCACATATTTAGTAAAATTATCTTTAATAAATTGAGGAAGTATTGCGAGTCTGGACACATAGTTGCACCAGGGTTAGGATCTGATTTGTATTAAGCTCTTCAGTCAATAGTCCCTGATCTGTGAAAAGAGCCATGTGGTGGTGGTTATATCCTGATATTTCCCTTTTCCTGTATGTGTGGGCACATGTATATGTGTATCAGACGGTGATGATAGGATATATATTTATATATATTCATATATGTATATATCTCACTGAACTTGGGGAAAGAGCATGAGTGCCAGCTGAAACCCTAGATTCTTCTATGATATTATTGGAAATTGAAAATCATAAAACCCCACAAGGAGAAGGTAAGTTATCTCAGAAAGGATGAAGTAATATATCTTGCTGATCCTGTAATTTTTCCTCTGTGTAGAGCTGTTTCCTATCTTTGAAACTGGCAGGTATCACAGGAGTCTTTAAAAAACGTATCCAACTGAGTGGGATAAGTTTTATATTCTTATAAAACTTATCCCACTATATTCTCATTTCCATCATATTTTTTATGATGGAAATCATAAAAAATGATTTCCATTTTTTGATGGAAATGATTTCATTTCCAACATTTTTTTCATAAATATCTTCATTTATTTCAGCCAAGATCTCAAAAACAATAAAACCAAATTGTACCAGAAAGTGTCAGCAAAAATTATCCCTCTCCTAGGAAGTCTGTAAGATTCCAAAGTGACGGGGTGTGAGCACAGCTTTGTGTGCAGGAGCACATCATGCTGCCAGGTGTCCTCTGGAGGTGGATATCTAGATGAGGGACAAGGGGAAAATCCAACTCTAGGATCTTGAGCTGTGTTAAGACATGGTCACCTCTTGGGCTGGAAAATTCAGACGCCAATTCCAGAGATGAAGCTGTTCAAAAATGGTCTGAGTTGAAGCTTAGCCATAGGTTTGGAATTCTAGGAAGTTTTGGTAGTTGTATTCTTGGTCCTGATCTCTGAATTATCAACCGTTATTTGGTTAGGCAACAGAACTGTGAAAAGAAGGACTACGGCAGAAAAGCCAGTAGTTGGTCGGGAACGGCAAGCATCCACTTTCCATGTCCTTATGCATCACAGGTGCGGCCAGCTGTGAGCAAACCAGGTTCTTTTCAGCCATCTTCATCAGCCTGTGCTCTAAGTCTTGATTTATATCTCATTTCCATCATATTATTTAAGCCATAGGTCATTCATATATCCTCATTTCCATCATATTTTTTAAACCATAGGTCATTCAACTTTTCTAACACTCTGTCAGCTAAAAAAATTCTGTCTTAATTTATATTACTCTGAGACCTTAGGATCTATCATTTGGGTGTGGTAAGGCATTAAATTTTATGTCCAGGGTATCAGCTCATTGATTTCCTGGGTATGCATTGCAATTAGGACGTTGCAAACTACATAAAAAATTCCATAGAATACAAATTTACAGAGTTGAAATGAATAGTGTATTTTGTGAGGATACATGGATATAAAGAAGCAAATATGACTATTTATTCACTACTGTTATTCACTTATTCAACAATTAGTTTTTTAACCATCTATTATGTGCCAGGCACTGTTAAATATATTGCAGATACATGTGGAAACAACACCAACCAAAATAGGCTCCCTGTCTTCTTGGAAGAGAGGGATAATAAGTACATAAGACCATAAATAAGATTTTTTCAGAGAGTGACGAGTGCTATGAAAGATGCCAGAGAGGGTGATTGGATAGGAAGAGAGGGAAAGGAGAGTTATCTTTAATAGAGTTTAGGTCAGGCTGCTTTGAGGAGATGACATTTCAGCTGAAAACTGATTAATGAGATAGGTTCAGTCATGTGAAGATCTGCGGAAGAGTGTTGCAGGCAAAGGGAACAACCTAGTCATGCTAGTGAAATAAAAATGACCTTTTCTGGATAAGGAGTAGAAAGAAGCTCTTCGTTCAGTGTAGCTGGAACAAAATGAAGGAAGAAAATCTTAGCAGGAGATGAAATTAGAGGGGTAGGAGACATATATTGAGAAGTCTTCTTAGTTGTGATAAAGTGTTTGGGTTTATTTCTAATTATAAGAATATCTTAATTCTCCTGAACCTCATAGATAGACTGATAGATTAGTAGATAGATAGATGGATAGATAGATAACTGATAAATAGATAATAAATAGATAATACAATTTTAATTAAAATAAGTAACATGAAACAAAACTGCTTTTAAAAAAAAGAAACTTTCACAGTCACTAACTTTGATATTATCAATGGTCAGTGAACTGTGGCCCCTTCATATCTTTAAAATTCACCACATATTCTGGCACTTATTTTCCTACCTTGCCAAATTCAGCACTACATGCTTCACGGTTTCCCTTACATATTAATAGAATAAAACACCTGGATAATTTTGCTCTTGGAGTCTTGGCACCACTATTGTTCACTATTGAATAGTGTTGACTGAAAAGGATATGACCTGAAAATCTACACTAGAAGCCAACAGTATCCATGCATCATGCTCATAAGCTTGTTAATGTATGCCAATACTTATCCTAAAAATGCTGGCTCCCTCTCTGCCCAAATGAGGGCATATGGTTTTCATAAAATTTATTAGTACTGGATGCTGAACTACTAGGTCATTGTTTTATTTATTCAATAAGCACTTATTATAGCTAAATATATCTGATTCAATATTATAATGCAGAAGAATATTATAATGCAGAAGAAAAAATCTTATGGTAAGTTGCATAGTAAAGGTATTACAAATTTAAGTGTGGAGAAAAGAATGTGGCAAATTACATTATAAAGATATCTACAAATTCTATGAGGGTATAAAATAAATATCTCCAGTATTGAAAGAAGAATTAGAGAATCAACCTCAGGAATTCAGAAAAGTTAAATTTATCTGTATCTCTAACCCCTTTCCCAGTGAGGTTGTTGGACCCTGTTAAGAAACACACACATATAAAGTATCTTTCATAGAGTACTTGCTCAATAAATATTTGAATATATATGTAAATATATTTCAGTTGTTGTGCTAAGGCCTCCCCTGACTGATGCCTTGCCTGCCCAGTTATACCCTTGTTTGTATTGATCAAGACCTTGTTCATTTGATCTCTTGCTCAACGGTGAAGTCTTATCTACATTTTTTGGCTGTCTGCTTGGTATTGCCTTCTATTTAGCATCATTCATATTCACTGTTAATGTGCTGGTCTAACTGACCATTCAGATCTCTTGAGACATGCTCATATTTCACACTCTGATTTTGCTGTGGCCAATATGGTGAGGTCTAGTGAACACGTTTTGTGATGTGTTTCCTGTTTGGTTACTGGATGGTTTTGGCTTAGAAATTCTGTTTTATTTCTAGCTTCTTGTCATACTAGTGTTAATTATGGGTACTAGGCAGATACCTTGAAATGAAACATGTACATAGGTCCTTTTACCCAAAATAAACACTTGAAAAACATGATTTTGATGCATTTATTAATTACAATATTTCTTTACAAGCCATTGTTAATTAGACTACTTGTTTAAGATTTTATTATTTTCTGTTAAAAATTTAGTTGGACTTATGTAATGGATATAATTCTAGTATAAAGAGTTTAATTCTGTAATTTCTTTTCCTCTGCCATTTTAAGAAAAAATAATTGTTTTTACCTCAGCATACATATCTATGGCAATCCTTATTATAGCACTTAAAATATTGTAAGTAATCTGCTATATACCAATATTAACTCATAGATTGTAAGGATAGTAATGGTCATTATTCATCCATTCTAGCTGTACAATACAGAGTGTTACGTTTTTGTGGAACATAAAATGTGCTCAGTAAATGTTGGTTAAAGTGATGGATAAATTTTAAAAAACATATTAAAACTTCTGTCAACATAGGTAACAAAGTAACATGGCATTCTATCTTTAAAAATAGCAAGTTACTTTTTTTAGAACTTCAAGGACAATAATTCTTTCTAAAGACTAGGCAATGTAACTTTCTAATCTTTCATAAATACTGATATTTTCAACTATTTATTAAAACTCACATTGTAATTCTCTTAGGATTTTCTGATAAATACCATCCTGTCCTAATCATTTACTATAATTTCTCACCTGGATTCATAATTTACTTCTTTGAGAATTTTGACTTTGGAAATTGCATATTCAGTTTTCCTTAATATACACCTTTGGCATAATGATTTCTGTATTTCATATTACTTTAAAATAGAAGGCATATATTTTTTCTATAGTCTTAATTCTCACCATTTTCTTGATGCGTTAGGGGATATATAACACATCACTTCTTATGATATTACTTCCCATATATGGTTGTTCTTTATGCAATATAATGTTAAAATTCTTTCTGAGCATTTAATTTTCTTCATTAATTTTAATCTTTATATTTTGCATTTTTACCCATTCTGTTGTCTTTATTTCTAGATGTCATAAACATGCATTTTATGTGTCTTTCTTTGTTTTGTCAACAGTCTTTTTCTTCAACTTATCTGTCACATTGTATATGGGAACAAAATTTACACCTTTCTGAATGATATCATTTTGAGCACTTAAAAGTACCATGCATGAGCTATCCCTTTCTTACTCTGACAGTTTTCTGATTTCCAAAAACAAACCAAAAAAAACACAAAAGAAACCCCCAAAACCCTCGAAAAAACAACAACAAAAAAAACCCTAACAGAGAAAGAGAAATCAGAGAACAGGTAGCATATTATTTATCATCACTTGAGACTCTCAGGAATACCTTAATCCACAATAACTAATCTTGACCTTGAACACCTTTTTCTTTTTCTTTAATGTCTTTATTGGAGTATAATTGCTTTACAATGGTGCGTTAGTTTCTGCTTTATAACATAGTGAATCGGCTATACATATAAATATATCCCCATATCTCCTCCCTCTTGCGTCTTCCTCCCACCTTCCTTATCGCACCCCTCTAGGTGGTCACAAAGCACCGAACTGATCTCCCTGTGCTATGCGACTGCTTCCCACTAGCTATCTATTTTACATTTGGTACTATATATAAGTCCAAGCCACTCTCTCACTTCGTCCCAGCTTACACTTCCCCCTCCCCATGTCAAGTCCATTCCCTATGTCTGCGTCTTTATTACTGCCCTGCCCCTAGGTTCTTCAGAACCTTTTTTTTTTTTTTTTTAGATTCCATATAGATGTGTTAGCATACAGTATCTGTTTTGTTCTCTCTGACTTCACTCTGTATGACAGACTCTAGGTCCATGCACCTCACTACAAATAACTCAATTTCATTTATTTTTATGGCTGAGTAATATTCCATTGTATATATGTGCCACATCTTCTTTATCCATTCATCTGTTGATGGTTGCTTCCATGTCCTGGCTATTGTAAATACTGCTGCAATGAACATTGTGGTACATGACTCTTTTTGAATTATGGCTTTCTCAAGATATATGCCCAGTAGTGGGATGGCTGGGTCATATGGTAATTCTATTTTTAGTTTTTTAAGGAACCTCCATACTGTTCTCCGTAGTAGCTGTATCAATTTACATTCCCACCAAGAGTGCAAGAGGGTTCCATTTCCTCCATACCCTCTCCAGCATTTATTGTTCATAGATTTTTTATGATGGCCATTCTGACTGGTATGAGGTGATAACTCATTGTAGTTTTGATTTGCATTTCTCTAATAACTAGTGATGTTGAGCATTCTTTCATGTGTTTGTTGGCAATCTGTATATCTTCTTTGGAGAAATGTCTATTTAGGTCTTCTGCCCATTGTTGGATTGGGTTGTTTGCTTTTTGGATATTGAGCTGCATGAGCTGCTGATAAATTTTGGAGATTAATCCTTTGTCAGTTGCTTCATTTGCAAATATTTTCTCCCATTCTGAGGGCTGTCTTTTCATCTTGTTTATGGTTTCCTTTGCGGTTCAAAAGCTTTTAAGTTTCATTAGGTTCCATTTGTTTATTTTTGTTTGTATTTCCATTTCTATAGGAGGTGGGTCAAAAAGGATCTTGCTGTGATGTATGTCATGGAGTGTTCTGCCTATATTTTTCGCTAAGAGTTTTATAGTGTCTGACCTTACATTTAGGTCTTTAATCCATTTTGAGTTTATTTTTGTGTATGGTGTTAGGACTTGTTCTAATTTCATTCTTTTACATGTAGCTGTCTAGTTTTCCCAGCACCACTTAAAGAGGCTATCTTTTCTCCATTGTATATTCTTGCCTCCTTTATCAAAAATAAGGTGACCATATATACGTAGGTTTATCTCTAGGTATCTATCCTCTTCCATTGATCTATATTTCTGTCTTTGTGCCAGTACCATACTGTCTTGATTACTGTAGCTTTGTATTATTGTCTAAAGTCAGGGAGCGTGATTCCACCAGCTCCATTTTTTTTCTCAAGATTGCTTTAGCTATTCGGGGTCATTTGTGTTTCCATGCAAACCGTAAAATTTCTTGTTCTAGTTCTGTGAAAAATGCCATTGGTAGTTTGATAGGGATTGCACTGTATCTGTAGATTGCTTTGAGTAGTGTAGTTATTTTAGTAGTGTAGTGTTGATTCTTCCAATCCAAGAACATGGTATATCTCTCCATCTGTTTCTATCATCTTTAATTTCTTCCATCAGTGTCTTATAGTTTTCTATAAGGGTCTTTTCTATACAGGTCTTTTGTCTCTTTAGGTAGGTTTATTCCTAGGTATTTCATTCTTTTTGGTGCAGTGGTAAATGAGAGTGTTTCCTTAATGTCTCTTTCAGATTTTTCATCAAGAAATTTCTGTGCATTAATTTTGTGTATCCTGCTACTTTACCAAACTCATTGATTAGCTCTAGTAGTTTTGGGGTAGCATTTTAGGATTCTCTATATATAGTATCATGTAATCTGAAAACTGTGACAGATTTACTTCTTTTTTTTGGATTTGGATTCCTTTTATTTTTTTTCTTCTCTGATTGCTGTGGCTAAAACTTCCAAAACTATGTTGAATAATAGTGGTGAGTGTGGACAACCTTGTATTGTTCCTGATCTTAGAAGAAATGGTTTCAGTTTTTCACTATTGAGAACGATGTTGGCTGTGGGTTTGTCATATATGGCCTTTATTATGTTGAGGTAAGTTCTCTCTATGCCTACATTCTGGAGGTTTTTTATCATAAATGGGTTTTGAATTATGTCAAAAGCTTTTTCTGAATCTATTGAGATGATCATATGGTTTTTCTCCTTCAGTTTGTTAATATGGTTTATCACATTGTTTGATTTGCGTATATTGAAGAGTCCTTGCATTCCTAGGATAAACCACACATGATCATGGTGTATGATTCTTTTAATGTGCTGTTGGATTCTGTTTCCTAGTATTTTGTTGAGGATTGTTGCATCTATGTTCATTAGTGATACTGGCCTGTAGTTTTCTTTCCTTGTCACTTCTTTGTCTGGTTTTGGTATCAGGGTTATGGTGACCTCGTAGAATGAGTTTGGGAGTGTTCCCCCCTCTGCTATATTTTGGAAGAGTTTGAGAAGGATGGGTGTTAACTCTTCTTTAAATGTTTGATAGAATTCGCCTGTGAAGCCATCTGGTCCTGGACTTTTGTTTGTTGGAAGATTTTTAATCACAGTCTAAATTTCAGTGCTTGTGATTGGTCTGTTTATATTTTCTATTTCTTCCTGGTTCAGCATCAGAAGGTTGTGCTTTTCTAAGAATTTGTCCATTTCTTCCAGGTTGTCCATTTTATTGGCATAGAGTTGCTTGTAGTAATCTCTCATGATCCTTTGCATTTCTGCAGTGACAGTTGTTACTTCTCCTTTTTCATTTTGAATTCTAATGATTTGAGTCCTCTTCCTTTTTTTCTTGATGAGTCTGGCTAATGGTTTATCAATTTTGGTTATCTTCTCAAAGAACCAGCTTTTAGTTTTATTGATCTTTGCTATCGTTTCCTTGATTTCTTTTTCATTTATTTCTGATCTGATCTTTATGATTTCTTTCCTTCTGCTAATATGTGGTTTTTTTGTTCTCCTTTCTCTGATTGCTTCAGGTGTAATGTTAGGTTGTTTATTTGAGTTTTTCTTGTTTCTTGAGGCAGAATTGTATTGCTGTAAACTTCCCTCTTAAAACTGCTTTTGCTGCATCCCATATGTTTTGGGTCATCGTGTATTCCTTGTCATTTGTTTCTAGGTTTTTCCTAATTTCTTTGTTGATTTCTTCAGTGATCTCTTTGTTATTAAGTAGTGTATTGTTTAGCCTCCATGTGTTTGTATTTTTTAGATTTTTTCCTGTAATTGGTATATAGTCTCATATATTGTGGTTGGAAAAGATACTTGATATGATTTCAGTTTTCTTAAATTTACCAAGGCTTGATTTGTGACCCAAGATATGATCTATCCTGGAGAATGTTCCATGAGCACTTGAGAAGAAAGTGTATCCTGTTGTTTTGGGGTGGTATGTCCTATAAGTATCAGTTAAGTCCATCTTGTTTAATGTATCATTTAAAGCTTGTGTTTCCTTATTTATTTTCATTTTGGATGACCTGTCCATTGGTGAAAATGGCATATTAAAGTCCCCTACTATGATTGTGTTATTGTCAATTTCCCCTTCTATGGCTGTTAGCTTTTGCTTTATGTATTGTGTGCTCCTATGTTTGGTGCATAAATATTTACAGTTGTTATATCTTCTTCTTAGATTGATCCCTTGATCATTTTGTAGTGTCCCTCTTTGTGTCTTGTAATAGTCTTTATTTTAAAGTCTGTTTTGTCTGATATGAGAATTGTTATTCCAGCTTTCTTTTAATTTCCATTTGCATGGAATATCTTTTTCCTTCCTCTCACTTTCAGTCTGTATATGTCCCTAGGTCTAAAATGGGTCTCTTGTAGACAGCATATATATGGGTCTTGTTCTTGTATCCATTCAGCCAGTTTATGTCTTTTGGTTGGAGCATTTAATCCATTTACATTTAAGGTATTTATTGATATGTATGTTCCTATTACAATTTTCTTAATTGTTTTGGGTTTGTTATTGTATGTCTTTTCCTTCTGTTGTGTTTCCTGCCTAGAGAAGTTCCTTTAGCTGTTGTTGTAAAGCTGGTTTGGTGGTGCTGCATTCTCTTAGCTTTTGCTTGTCTGTAAAGGTTTTAATTTCTCCATTGAATCTGAATGAGATCCCTGCTGGGTAAAGCAATCTTGGTTGTGGGTTTTTCCCTTTCATCTCTTTAAATATGTCCTGCCGCTCCCTTCTGGCCTGCAGAGTTTCTACTGAAAGATTAGCTCTTAACCTTATGGGGATTCGCTTGTATGTCATTTGTTGATTTTCCCTTGTTGCCTTTAATATTTTTCTTTGTATTTAATCTTTGATAGTTTGATTAATATGTGTCTTGGCATGTTTCTCCTTGGATTTATCCTGTATGGGACTCTCTCTGCTTTCTGGACTTGCTTGACTATTTCTTTTCCCTTATTAGGGCAGTTTTCAACTATAATCTCTTCAAATATTTTCTCAGTCCCTTTATTTTTCTCTTCTTCTTCTGAGACCCCTGTAATTCGAATGTTGGTGTGTTTAATGTTGTCCAAGAGGTCTTTAAGACTGTCTTCAATTCTCTTCTTTATTCTTCTCTGCAGTAGTTATTTCCACTATTCTATCTTCCAGGTCACTTATCCGTTCTTCTGCCTCAGGTATTCTGCTATTGATTCCTTCTAGAGAATTTTTAATTTCATTTATTGTGTTGTTCATCATTGTTTGTTTGCGCTTTAGTTCTTCTAGGTCCTTGTTAAATGTTTCTTGTTTTTTCTCCATTCTATTTCTAAGATTTTGGATATCTTTACTATTATTACTCTGAAGTCTTTTTCAGGTAGACTGCCTATTTCCTCTTCATTTGTTTGGTCTGGTGGTTTTTTACCTTGCTCCTTCATCTTCTGTGTGTTTCTCTGTCTTTTCATTTTGCTTAACTTACTGTGTTTGCAGTCTCCTTTTCACAGGCTGCAGGTTCGTAGTTCCAGTTGTTTTTGATGTTTTCCCCCAGTGGCTAAGGTTGGTTCAGTGGGTTGTGTAGGCTTCCTGGTGGAGGGCACTAGTGCCTGTGTTATGGTGGATGAGGCTGGATCTTGTCTTTCTGAATGACAGCACCATGTCTGGTGGTGTGTTTTGCGGTGTCTGTGACCTTTTTATGATTTTAGGCAGCCTTTCTGCTAATGGGTGGGGTTGTGTTTCTGTCTTGCTAGTTGTTTGGCACAGGGTCTCCAGCACTGTAGCTTGCTGCTCGTTGAGTGGAGCCGGGTCTTAGCGTTGCAGTGGAGATCTCTGGGAGAGCTTTTGCCATTTGATATTATGTGGAGCTGGGAGGTTGCTGGTGGACCAGTGTCCTGAACTCAGCTCTTCCCCCTCAGAGGCACAGGCCTGACACCTGGCTGGAACACCAAGACCCTGTCAGACACATGGCTCAGAAGAAAAGGGAGCATAAAAGAAAGAAAGAAAGAAAGAAAGAAAAGTTATTAAAATAAAAACTAATTTTTATAAATTTTAAAAAGTTAGAAAAGAAAAAAAAAGAAAGAAGAGAGCAACCAAACCAAAAAACTAATTCACCAATGAGAACAAGCACTAAAACCTATACTAAAAAAAGAAACAAAAACAAAAACGGACAGACAGAACCCTAGGACAAATTGTAAAAGCAAAGCTATACAGACAAAATCACATGAAGAAGCATACACATACACACTCACAGAACGAGAAAAAGGAAAATATTTACATATGTCTATATATTAAAAAAAAGAATGAAGAGAGCAACCAAATCAATAAATGAATCTAACAATGATAATAAAGTCTAAATACTAAACTAAGATAAACATAAAACCAGAACAAATTACATGCAGAAAACAATCCCCAAGTCTACAGTTGCTCCCAAAGTCTACTGCCTCAATTTTGGGATGATTCGTTGTCTATTCAGGTATTGCACAGATACAGGGTACATCAAGTTGATTGTGGACATTTAATCTGCTGCTCCTGAGGCTGCTGGGAGAGATATCCCTTTCTCTTCTTTGTTCGCACAGCTCCTGTGGTTCAGCTTTGGATTTGGCCCCGCCTCTGCATGTAGGTCACCTGAGGGCGTCTGTTCCCGCCCAGACAGGATGGGGTTAAGGTAGCAGCTGATTAGGGGGCTCTGGCTCACTCAGGCCGGTGGGAGGGAGGAGTACGGAATGCAGGGCGAGCCTGCGGCGGCAGAGGCCAATGTGACATTGAAACAGCCTGGGGTGTGCTGTGTGTTCTCCCGGGGAAGTTGTCCCTGGATCACGGGACCCTGGCACTGGCGTCTGCACAGGCTCCCAGGAGGGGAGGTGTGGATAGTGATCTGTGCTCGCACACAGGCTTCTTGGTGGTTGCAGCAGCAGCCTTAGTGTCTCATGCCCGTCTCCGGTGTCCACGTGGATAGCCGCAGCTCGCGCCCGTCTCTGGAGCACGTTTTGGCGGTGCTCTGAATCCACTGTCCTCACACACCCCGAAACAATGATCTCTTGCCTCTTAGGCAGTTCCAGACTTTTTCCCGCACTCCCTCCTGGCTAGCTGTGGTGCACTAGCCCCTTCAGGCTGTGTCATGCAGCCAACCCCAGTCCTCTCTCTGGGATCTGACCTCCGAAGCCTGAGCCTCAGCTCCCAGCCCCCACCCCTCCCATTGGGGGAGCAGACAAGCCTCTCGTGCTGGTGGGTGCTAGTCGGCACCGATCCTCTGTGCTGGAATCTCTCCGCTTTGCCCTCTGCACCCCTATTGCTGCACTCTCCTCCATGGCTCCAATGCTCCCCCCCACCACCCGCCCCTGTCTCCGCCATGAAGGGACTTCCTAGTGTGTGGAAACTTTTCCTCCTTCACAGCTCCCTCCCTGATGGGCAGGTCCTGTTCCTCTTCTTTTGTCTCTGTTTTTTCTTTTTTCTTTTGCCCTACGCAAGTACATGGGGAGTTTCTTGCCTTTTGGGAAGTCTGAGGTCTTCTGCCAGCATTCAGTAGGTGTTCTGTAGGAGTTGTTCCACATGTAGATGTATTTCTGATGTGTTTGTGGGGAGGAAGGTGATCTCCACGTCTTACTACTCCACCATCTTGGAAGTCTCCCCTGAACCACCTTAAAGAATAAGAAAGAAGAAAGACATTTCTGATATTACTTTCTAACTGTTGACTTTGTTGTCATGACAACTATGTGCTTATTTTTGTTTACCCTCTCCCCTTTCCAATTAGTACAGTTAAAACAACTATAATGCATGGAATATAGTTGTGATTAAAAATGGGTAGGTTTCAATATAAATATAATGTAATATAAAATCATATATTAACTAATATTGGACAGTTTCCAAGTGAGGCCATAACTTTATTAGCATTACCCTTTCATTTAATTTTTCTTAAACATTTTCTAGGATGATTTGGAGTCAACACTCATAGCTATCAAACCAACAAACAAAATTCTAATAATGAGAGTTCCAACTTCTGGAATGTTTTAGACTTTACCCACCAAGATATTTGAGTTTGTCTTTTATTATTTTATGAGAGCCCGAGCAGTTTCTTACTCCTATACAACCATGACCTCAGTACTAGGTCAGATCTTGTTATTTATTAGGTTCTAAATAAAAGTTATACAATAATGAATACATCTGGGTATTAATAAATGGTATAACAATCAGAATTTTTGTTTTAATTTCAAACATTTAATCAGGCTTGTAATTGGAAGATAACCAATCTGTAACTAGTATATTGCTGTATCTTCTATGGTTTACCATCAACAAATATGAAAACAAATTAAAAGGATATGATTTTTAGTTACTCTTTTACATCCTAGAACAGCAATTCCCAACCTTTTTGACACCAGGGACCAGTTTCATGGAAGACAATTTTTCCACGGAGGGGGTGGGTGGGGGAGGGATGGTTCAGGCAGTAATGCCAGTGATGGAGAGTGATCTGGAGTGGCAGATGAAGTTTCCCTTGCTCCGGTTCCTAACAGGCTGCGGACCACTATCACCAGTCCATGGCCCAGGGCTTGGGGACCCTTTTCCTAGAATCTTCAAAAAATTTAAAATTCTGTGTTCCTTAACAAGTTTATTATGGGTTTGACTGAATACTTTATCACGAAAAGAACAAGAACAGAGCATTCCTTGACTTATTTCTCAAGGAGCCCAGGGAAAGTGGTTCTCTTTTTTTATTCTTCTTCCAGTTTTATTGGGATATAATTGACATACAGCATTGTATAAGTTTAAGGTGTACAGCATCATGATTGGACTTGCATACATCATGAAATGATAACCACAATAGGTCTAGTAAACATTCACCATCTCATATAGGTGCAACAGTAAAGAAACAGAAAAAAATTATTTTTCTTTGTGATGAGAATTCTTAGGATTTGCTCTCTTAACAACTTTCACATATAACACACAGCAGTGTTAGTTATATTTATCTCATTGTACATTAAATCCTTAGTCCTTGTTTATATTATAACTGGAAGCTTGTATCTTTTGACTACCTTCACCCAATTCCCCCTCCCCTCACCCCTCACTTCTAGTAACCACACATATGAATTCATTTTCTGTGAGTTTGCTTGATAAGTCCAGTTTCCATCTGCCCCATCATACAAAAGATGTTTCATAACTATTGAATATATTACCCACACTGTACATTTCATATCTGTGACTCATTTGTTTTGTAACTGAAAGTTTGTACTTCGTAGTCTCCCTCACCAATTTCTCTTCTTCCCCCACCTCCTCCACTCTGGCAACTGCCTGTTTGTTCTTTTTATTTATGACACTGTTTCTGTTTAGTTTTGTTTGTTCATTTGTTTTGTTTTTTAGATTCCACATAGAAGTGAATCAAAATTTTTCTTTCTCTATATGACTTATTTCACTTAACATAATACTCTCTAGGTCCCAAATAAATAAATCAGAAATGAAAAAGGAGAAGTTACAACTGACACAACAGGAAGGCAAAGGATCATAAATGATTACTATGAACAACTATACAGCAATAAAATGGAAAACCTATAATAAATGCACAGATTCCCAGAAATGTACAATCTTCCAAGACTGAACCAGAAAGAAATAGAAAATATGAGCAGACCAATTACCAGTAATCAAGTTGAATGGGTAACAACAACAATAACAACAAAAAACTCCCTACAAACAAAACTTCAGGACCATATGGCATTACATGTGAATTCTACCAAACGTTTAGAGAAGAGTTAACCTCTATCCTTCTCAAACTATTCCAAAAGTTACAGAGGAAGGAACACTTCTGAACTTATTCTACAAGGCCATTATCACCCTTATAACCAAACCAGACAAAGATATCACAAAAAATTAGAAGTCAGTATTGCTGATAAACATAGATGCAAAAATCACCAACAAAATATTAGCAAACTGAATTCAACAATGTTTAAAAAGCATCATATACACCATGATCAAGTGAAATTTATCCCAGGGATACAAGGATGGTTCAATATCCACAAATCAATTAATGTGATATGCCACATTAACAAATTTAAGAATACAAGTTATATGACCATCTCAATAAGAGAAAGCTTTTGACAAAATTCAGCATCCGTTTATGATAAAAATATTCTCAACAATATGGGTATAGAGGAAACATAACATAATAAAGGCCATATACAAGTCCACAGGTAACATCCTACTTAATGGTGAAAACCTGAAAACATTTCCTCTAAGATCAGGAATAGGACAAGGATGCCCACTCTTGCCACTTTTATCCAACATAGTATAGGAAATCCTAGTCACCACAATCAGACAAGAAAAATAAATAAAAGTAATCCAGATTGGAAAGGAAGAAGTAAAGCTGTCACTGTTTGCAGATGGCATGATACCATATGTAGAAAATCCTAAAAGTGCCACCAAAAAACCTACTAGAATTTATTGATGAATTTGATAAAGTTTTAGGATGCAAAATGAATGTATAGAAATCTGTTGCATTTCTATACACTAACAATGAACTGTCAAAAGGAGAGAGATTCTCTTTTAACTTTATTTGCTTTTAACTTTCTCTTTTAACTTTGTTTATATCTTCAGTTTGCAGATATCAAATGTTCTGCCTTTTGTAGTCATTTTTTATTATACTATAGAATGTTTCCTTAGATTATTTTAAAAGACAAGAGTGACTGAAAAGACATGGATCAAGTATTATAAAGGGCAATAATTTAAACCTAATCTAACTAAAAATAAAAGAAAATAAATCACATATCAACGAAATTTAATGTTCACACACTCCCTGAGCCTAATAAGACTTTAAAATGAGAACTGAAAAACTAAATATAGAAAATCAAAGTAAGTTTTATGAATGTTTAGAAACAAAGATTATAAAAAATAAACTTTTAGTCAAGTGAAGATTGAAGATAAAATATCAATTATTTCCCCATATAGAAGCAGTTGAATTTTTAGGTACAATTAAATAAATGTGACATTTTATCATAAGTTCATTCTAAATTTTATATTCCAAAGGAAGGATAAAATTGAACTAAATGTGAAGAAAGGTGTAGTATCACATAGTAATGTTATAGTAATTATAATATATAAAATTATAGAATATTCAATATCTCATTTGAAGAAATATGTATGTGACATTAATAGTATAATGAAAAATTATACAATGTAGTCTAGTAACTCATTTAAGGTTAAGCACAAAGGCATACCACAGAG
This sequence comes from Monodon monoceros, assembly GCF_005190385.1. Classification (NCBI taxonomy): domain Eukaryota; kingdom Metazoa; phylum Chordata; class Mammalia; order Artiodactyla; family Monodontidae; genus Monodon; species Monodon monoceros. The sequence goes on from NW_021703778.1 coordinate 104,162,900, forward strand.
TTTTTAAACCAAAGATCTTTGCTATTTAACTATAGAATTTGAAACTTAAAATGAAACATTCTACATATTTCATATCTTCTGCATTTTCATGTTTACTGAAATACCACCTATATTCTAGGACAATGATATACATAGAAACACTTTCGTCTTCCAAAATTCTAAGTTGTAGAGGTAATTAGGTTGAATATAGTATCTTTAACTTGGTTTTGTTGAAAACAAATAGATTTTTACAACAATAATAAAAATATGTGCATGGGAAGTGTGTTTCAAGCACAGAATGCTAAGATATTTGACTGTCTCCTTGAATTCTCCTTTTTTTCCATGCTTTAAAATAGCAACATTGAATTTAAGTCCATAACTTGATATCATAAAATTAATATATGCTCTTGTAGCAATACGAAAGACTTAGAAAGTTCTGAAGAAAAATCTGTCAGTTGTTTTTCTCATCCTTCTTCCAACACACCCACACTCTGTCTCCAAATCTGCTTTCTTATGCAGTCACTGTTATTCTGGTTTATATAATTCTATACATTTCTTTTAGTATACAAACATCTACAAATATTTATGCACACAATGTTTAATTGATATCATATACTTATTTTCAAGCAATAATATGTTATACTCAATTAGAAATAAACACCTATTGCCATGGCAATAGTTATAATGAAAGTTGGTATTTTTAATTCAAAGAACACATTTTGCCAGTTGCACTCCCAATAATTCCTTGTAAACAGGAAGAATACTTACAATTTATTACTTCTGCATAAATGACTCCTTCTGTTAGAGAACAGAAAAAATAATTTACTGAAATAATAGGTATGCTGGTGCATTGAAGAAACTTTTAGGCCAAAACTTAAAATCACAAAGGCAGAAAATAGAAAAATTAAAGCTTAGCCACATTGGTTATCAACATTACATGTTTTTACTTGAAGGTGTTGAATTGCTGAGCAATTGCATATGCAGTTCTTCCAAATTCAAAGTAACTACATAAAGAAGAATCTACACAAAGAATAGGAATTTCTTTTTAAAAAATACATGATATGTGCTTAAATTTTAAACAATAAAATGTTTATAAACTTTGTAGATATTAACACCCATTTTTTCATGTAGCAAGTACATGGGAAAATAATATAATTTCCAGTATTTCCTATTATTTCATTTAATGTTTTAAGATTTCAAAATAATAGCCATGAAGAATAGGGGGATCTATTTAACATTTAAATATTTGGAAATGAATAAACATTTAAAAATTGTTTAGGGTATGTATATACATAGAGACTTAAATTTTTCAATGTAATTATTTTTTATCACCCTCCCTAAATGAATACCTTCTTTGGAGTAATAAAAATGGCTAAGGATAAAAAAGTGTTTTCCTGGTTCTATAACTCTAAATTGACTTAAGAAATAACTTTGAGAATTCTTATCCCAAAATAGTCTTTATGTTTTCATAAATCTTTAGGAAGCTTCCTTTTAGAAAGGGAGTATGCATGGAAATTATAAAAGTAAAACAAACATGCATACATAAATAACTAAATAACTTAACAAGTATCATTCAAGAGTACTATGTGCCAAATATTGAGGAATATAAAGGGTAATGTGGGGGACAGGGAAAAGAGTCTAAGCTTGGGAAGCTTAAACAGACAATGTTAGGAGATGTAGATGGAAATGAACAAAGTATTCAAGGCTTTGAAAGTCCTACTTTTGATAAAATCCTCAATCTAATGCACTGTTATCGTTAATATCACACATCACTGGGGGATGTTACACACATAATTCTTTGTAGACCTTTCAGAACTCTCTTTTTGGCAGTCATTTTAAGGACGAGGTCACGACCCAAAAACATGATACATCAGTCTCTCACTGCTACAGAAACATTGGGCAGTGTATATACATCAACAAAAATGTTTGACATAAATTTGCCTTTATTTTCCAATTCTCCATATTCAGCATGTTTCCTACTCAATCATTTGGTGGTTTCTCTTTCTAATAAACTCACTTTTGATAAGATGTGAGAGATGACGTATGTCACCCATCCCAGGGACATTTTTTTTTAAAAAAAACAGAAAACCTTAATAGTTATGATTGTTCCAAACAATTTAAATTTCTGAACGAAAGGAGTTATTCAGTTTCTCTCTGCTCAAATTTCTACAAGTTTCTATATTGTAAACTTTCTCGACCAAATTTTGAAGTAAAGTAACTTAGTCATTCCTACCAAACAAGCTTAACTAATGCATAAATAAATCACTAAAGGTAGATTTCAATCTTTTGTGTAGTTTAAAAAAATATGTAGAGAAAGGACTCTTTACAGAATCCCTCAAATAAAGTCTGTGAAAGGCTGGCTATTCTCAAACTGATAGGGTCAGTCCATCTTGTTTTCTTTTGAGGGATCGGTTGTTAAAAAAGGGCATTGTAGTCAAACCAATGAACTCAAACTGGTTTGACAGAGTAACCACAGTTCAAATCTATAAAAAACTAGTTGAAGCAGAATGGGGAAAAAATAATGACAGGTCTTCATTACTGAATTCGTTCATGGAATGAAGTGGTTCACATTATTTTCCTGTTTATATAAGATAATCATTACACTGAGACAGGGTGTAGGTGGACTTAGAGAGGAACGGTATTAAGATGTCTCTGTGTAACTCTATGTATGGTTTGATTAAGGAAAATAAAATATAAATCACTTTCCTTCATTACACAACATATTCCTAGAGAAAAAATGTTATGTTGGATCAACAGAGAGCTTATGTCTTAGCAAAGAAGAATAATCAAATTAAATATTTACAATTCCACCTTCTAGTTTTCATAAATAGGAAAAGATATGTCATAGTTATGACTGATTTCATTTTCAGAGCAGCTTCACTTTTCTGAAGTTTTTAAGTTAGGCGTATAATTAACATTTTATATCAGCCATATCACTGTACTTATATGGCTCACTAGGGTAGATACAGGGAAAGAAAAATAGATTAATGGGTACATAGAGTAGAGCGATTCTAGTATTCACTGAGGTTTCAACACATGCTAGCCCTGTGGCGGGCACTTCAGAAGGTTTGTAGCATGTAGGCAGGACAAAAAAATGATTAAACTGAAATTTCTGCTATCAGAGAACTTTTGGTTTAATTCCAGTAATAGATGCATCCAAATATGCAGGCAATTGAAGTACAGAGGAGACCGAGATGACATAGTGTAATGCCAATAACAGAGCTGAACAACCACCTGGGTTCAGGTTGGAACAGTAGCTTTAGAGTATGGGCCACTTTATATTTACTCACTGAAATGTAGTTTGTGTCAATAAGTTTTACATAAACTTGAAATAGGGCTATTAAAGGTAATAAGAAGTAATGAATAGTATCAGTAGTAGTAATAATAAAAGCAATTCTGTATGACACTTGCAATGAGATGGGCTTTGTTCTAAGTAGTTGTCATATATTAACTCATTTAGTCCTACACTATGGGATGATCACTATTATATACCCTTCCTGCAGATGAAGGGACTGAGATAGAAAGGAACAACAACAAAAAAATCGTTGTGCAGGATTACAACCCTGAGATTTGAGCGCAAGCAGTAGGACTTCAGTGTCTATACCATCAACCACCATTCTAAACCTCCGCTTAGTAAGATGACTGAAGCAGCTACATTTAATATTCAAACACCTTGAGTGAGCACATCTAAATACCCTTAAATATATTATTTTATAATTATGATTTACACTGACTAGTTACTGGTAGATCAAATATTGTCCTGTTTTAAAGCCCACCCATTTTGTGTCCATATGACTCCTGGGCTACATGAACTTTGTTACTTTTTCTCAGTTTCTTGCATATGGTTCCATTCTTCAATCACTTATTCAGGATTCACAACATTAAAAGTGCCATGTTTTACACTGGTGAGCAAGGCAGGCAGTCCCTGCCCTCAAGGAGTTAACAGTCCAGGAAAAAGCAATAAGAAAAAAAGAGTACTTAGAAGCCGATTTGCCAAATGCAATGACAGGATTATACATAGTGGTTACCCCACCCAGCATGATTTATTTAGTGCTTGGCTTAGTGTAAAGGAATATTAGTGCTTGAGTTTTTCCAAAAGAGGCAATGTATGAGCTAAGGTTTGAATGCTTATAGAATTTAAGTGGGTATAGACTAGGTGGTATAAGGAAAAATAGGTAGCAAGAAAGACCAGCAGGAAGAGGGCCATGAGAATTTAAAATCTTAGAAATAAGAGAGGGCACGATGTATTCAAGAAATTCTGAGACTGAGAAAGTACACAGTAAGCCTCAAAGATATTCTTGTGGTATAAAGTAAGAAAATCCCTGAAAAATGATGGAGGCCCAATAAAAAGGACACAAGAGCCAACTTGAAAGGAATCCCACTGGCCAAATCTGAGACAATTTTGACAAGTGAATACATAATGTTAGTAAAGGATTTTAACTATAGAATAAAACAAGATTCCATGACTCAGTATTGATATATATTAATGAATAAATAAGCAGAGATGGGAAAACTCTTCCTCAAAGTATAATTTCAAATAATAAATGTAGAAAGCGTGATGGAATTAGAAAAATCACTATTCAGAAAGTGCCATAACAATACTTGTTTCAGGCAAGATTCATCAATGGATGTTACATTTAATGAGCAAAAATATTATAACAAGATATTTACATATTTTCAGAGTATATCCCCGTAAGTTATTTATTAATTCAAAGAGAAAATAGAGAAGCCTGACAGCACCTGAGTGCAGTGAGCAGTGTGTACATCACCTGCAATGGGACAAATCAATGTTATATGCCTCTTGATATGGTGCACCTTGAGGGATACAGCATCACTTCTGTGCTCTATCTGCCCAAAATCCATAATCTGTATCAAATCAACATGAAACATCAGACAGATCCAAAATGAGGGACACTGTACGGTCTGTACTCTTTAAAAGTATCAACATCATGAAGGATACTTAAGGAACTGTTCCAGATTGAAGAAGAATAAAGAGAGATGAAAACTATGTATCAAATGTGATTTTTTTTCTAAAATTGTTTCAAAATAATAGTAGCTATTGTTTACAGTGAGCATCAGCTCTCTGCTTAAACTTAATGCCTTTAAGGTCATTTGCAATGCCAAAATTTTATGTTATTTCCCATTAAAGGAAAATGAAGTATTTCTTACATGTTAAAGTTTTGTAATTTCTTATTTCCCTTTTGCTGCCTATTTTTCCCCATCATTGCTTTATGAATCAAAAAGTATAAAGTATTTAATGGTGTTTATAATAAAAGAGAATGTAATAAATTACATATTTCACATATATATGTTCTACATATTTTACACATATACTGCATGCATAATTATATGTATTATATATACATGTGTCCAAAATTATTATATACACACACACACATTTGCCAGCCAAGGGAGAAGTGAGAAATCTAAAAGGATGCCTAATACAGGGAATATATAATTAGTGACTACGGGAAAATTGTGGGCATACAACAATTGTAGCTGATTAATTTTGAAAAGAGAGATTAGTAAAAAAAAAAAAAAATGGAAGTAAATAATGAAAGGGTTTTGTGACTTCCATCATTAATGGGCCATAGTTCCATTGTTAAAGCAAAACATCTTAGAGACCCACAGTTTGGTTTCCTGTGATTATTTGAGCAGGGAAATAATCTCCTTTGAAAATCAGTACTCATATTACTCTTCCCCTTTAATAAAACAGTATATTAGAATAGGAATGCTAGAATTTGTATTGTAAGTATTAAACTGCAACTTAATATGTATTAAAAGCAAGTCCAGGAAAATAAGAATGTACAGGCTTATAGATGGCTAACCTCTCTGTAGTAACAGAAGAGTCTATCAAAGATGTTTCATCTTATGTATGCCACGGGTGCTGCTTTTCCAAACCAATTGTATGTTTTGATGATTTAAGAATATAACATCAATTAGAAAAAAAAAAGGAAGAGATGTAGAATTTTTTTCTAAAACATATACATTGTTTTAAATGCCCAGATTCTCTGTGGTACCACATCTAAGTTGCTAACTCCTATTTTCATCTCACCTTGGATTATGTATGAAAAGCAACATTTAAAAAAAATGAACTGAATCATTGTAATTGAGTGTGTGTGTGTGTGTGTGTGTGCTCATGCATATATCATGCATATGTGCTGAATATCTTTGATTCAGAATAAGATAAAATAATTTATAGCAGAGAATAACTTTTTGCAACTTAATGTCAATCTGCTCATATTTGGATATGATCTTGAAAGACACAATAACTCAGGCAATGACCAAGACAAAGGTGGATAGATAATAGATACAGACATTGATATATTCTTTCACATTCAAGTAATTTATCCAAACTTTATATGGTTTTGAAAATTGTAAATATATAATATGCTTTATTACACCAAGGATGTCATCTAAAATTTTAAGTAATAAGTTATATAATGATTATTGTATATGAAAATCTACTGAGGAAGACACTATGCCCTGACCTCAGGGAAAAAGAAAAATTATGTTCCCTAACTTCAGTTGCTTCCATTCTAGTGGAATGAAGACACACTAGACTAGTATAAGCACACAGCCCTCACCTTTAACTGAACTATGATATTGAGTCCTGATTTACCCACCTATTGTCTAATAGATGTCAGAGTTTGCATCTTGTAGGTGAAGGTTATATATAAGATAAGGTGTGATAAGTGGGTGCAGGAGAAGAAAACCTATGGGGAATGTGAGAATTGCTGATGTAGAAGTTTCAACAGAAAATTTCACAGCGTATCTTAGATACAACATTCAAATGGTTCATTTGCTTTGTCTTAGACCTCATCTGACAATGGCCTTATCCCTACTCTACTATTTACTAATGGGGTTTGGGGGGCAAATCACTTAACCTCTCAACCACAGTTTTCACATCAGTGAATTTGGGATAAGAATGGTTTCAATCTCAAAAGGTTGTAGTGTGGAGTTAAGGAGATAATATTTAACACACAATACAGAAAATGTACTGAGAAGGATACTGCACATAATACATTTTGTGTCTTGTCTCACCTAACACATACACAATAAATGTATACGTGCATTACGTACAAACGCACGCACACACACACAAACACAAACACACACCAAGTTGCTTTCAGGTCCCTAAACTTATAAAATAATGCTTAATAATTATTTTTATCTCTGTTAATGCATATCACTTAAAACATATCACTTACCAGCCATATTCATATCTCTGTAAGTGGGTAGAAATGATCAAATGAAGGGAATAGTTTTGCCTGATAGGGAGAGTGGGGGAAGGAAACCTTTGATTTTCTTTTGGATTTCAGACTGAAAGAAAACACTAATTATAGGATTGCAAAAAATAAAAACATTGTGTGAGTAGGCATTATCTTTAATGAATTAATTGCTTTAACAGTGAGGACAGTATCCAGCTTTGATGCATTGGCAAATGGTTTGAATGAGCACTGAGAAAACTAAATGGAAGGCAACCTGAGAAGAATACAGGAACTTGAAGCCGCAAACACCTGTTAACAACTCTGAGCAACTTCAGTGCTGTTTATGTCATTTGGTTTGGCACCCTTTGAATACATGGCATCGAAACTGTTTCCTGCCAAACAATCTAGTTAAATGAGTGTACTGTGTTTTCTATCCCAATTAAAAGTGAAGGGTTGGTGGCATTTTTATATCTTTACGGAGCACTTCCTTTTTTATCTAAATACCTAAAAGTGAATTCTGTTTTTCTCTCATCAAAAAAACTGTAATCAAGTATCTTAGGCCAACACCTTTTCTTCCTTTTCTCCTCTGACCACCTGCCCGACTTATTTTCTTATTATTGACTATTTGTTATTCAGTTAAGGAAGATTGTTAGCAGTGCAGCCCAGAAACACTTGGTTCTATTTAAAACACAAGACTACTGTTGAATTCAATGTCAGAGCTGAGGTTTATAGCATTGAAGAATTGCCTTGATAAATGGCCCTGACATTACAGTTTCCACGACTCCACCTTCAATGTCATCACAACAGAGCGTGTTAAAGTATGGCCATCACTACCTCCCCAAAACATATTAACTTGATGCTTACTCTATCTCTGGATCCCATAGGCACAATAAATGGAGAAAATAACACATTTACAAACTGATAAAATCTAGCAAAGCTAATAAAATCAGACACTTTATAGCTCAGCTAATCGTGTCCTCTGAAGGACATCAAATAACATGTCATGTACTGCTCAGGGGAAAATAAAATTAGGTGCAGCAGTGTCCCTTCAGAACTAATGCAATTGAATAGACAGGAGCTATTGTAGCTAATCAACTTGTATTGTAGGCGCTTTATCATTAATACAATGTTTATGTTAAGTGGGTATTATGCAGTTTTTGTATGAAAAGGAGGAAGAGTTTTCCTTAAACTATTTGCATTCTGAATCTTTTTAGTTTTTTCTGTCTTGATTTTATCTTTAATAAATGTGAGTGTCACAATGTGGTATGCATCCCTGCAAATAGTGCTCAAAAATCACTTAGCTCTTTGAGAACAGACCAAGTTACTCAGCTTCCAGAGACATGGTACCTTCCATTTACCCCTCTTCCTATCCCCAACTCTAAATGATCACCATATCATTGGCTTAGGAAAACATAAAGGAACGTTTGTAACACATAGAACCAAGTATCTTGCCCCAGAATGTTTAGCTGTGTCTTAAACCAAAGTCTATAAAGGCAAAGAGTCTATATTCTTTATTCTCTAAATTCTTGAGTTCAGAATTAATATTCTTTTAGTTGTGTGCCGCTTCTCTCGCATCAAAGCTTTAAATTACATATGAAAAATCGAAATGCCTATTTACAAGGAAGACAGTTAAGAACTCCCAATACTAGAAGTTACTCCTGGAAAGAGGTTGTTGGAGTTTAGGAAGAAGATCTGGGAGTAAAGGTCTTAGAGACAACAAATCGAAATTCTAAGGCAGGAGTCAGCAATCTATGGCTTCTGAACCAAATCTCTCCTGCTTGCTATTTGTAAATAAACTTTTATAGGACACAGCCACAGTTAATTTGTTTTTTTAACATGTTTTCTGCGGCTGCTCTCACATAGTTGTAATTGAGACCATGTGGCCTGCAGAGCCAAAAATATTTATTATCTGACCTCTTAGAGAAAAAAATTTACTGACCTCAACTTTAAAGGCATAGCTTTATAGATCTTGTTAAAGAAAAAGGGTGAAAGAAAATTAAGTTCCCTGGTGATAATAAGGCCCATATATTTAAGTGAAATTAAATAAAATCTTTGTCACAAAAAGTCCAGGAACCAGTGAGTCCATACTGATATAAATGATTTGATAAATGAGTGGAGAGAATAGACAAGTCTCCTGTGCAGAAGAATTCCAAATGGTTTATATAGATACTTTGCCCTTGAGGAGACAGGACATTTACTTCCCATTCCTTTGATGTGAGTTGTTTATAGCGACTTCCTTCCAAAGAATACAGTATAGAAAGAAGGAGGGGAAAAAAGAGCAACTTTACAGTAGGAAACCTGACAACACTACTTCATTCATGTGATGAAGGTCAATATCAATGGTGCTAAGTCATGTTGCTAGTATGTACCCTTGATATAATGTAATGAAAGTGACATTTTATCTCTGTGATTTTCTCTCAAAAACACATAACCCCAGGATAATCGTGAGAAAAACACCAGACAAATCCCAGTTGTGGGATATTCTACAAAATACCTAATACCCCTCAGAACTGTCAAGGGTCTTAAAAATAAGGAAAGTCTGAGAAACTCTCACAGTCATGAAGAATCTAAGGAGACATGACAATTAAATACAATGTGGTGTCCTGGTTGGGATCCTGGACCAGAGAAAGGATGAGCATAGGAATTAGAAAATCTGAATAAAGTATGGACTTTATTAACTGTATCAATATTGGTTCATTAATTATAACACATAGTCCATGTAAGATGCTAATAAGAGGGGAAACTGGGTGTGGCATATAAGGGAGCTCCATTTACTATCTTCATAATTTTTTCTGTAAATCTAAATGTTGCTAAAATTTAAAAAGTCTATTTTTAAAATGGGGACTATGATAATATTTGATCATTTTCCATCTCTAGATCTTTTCTATGGTTTTAAACCCAGTAAATATATAAAGAAGATTTTGAAGAAAGCACAAATCAAGGGATTACACAAAACCTCAATCAGTGTATATGAAACTCCTTCCTAAAAATAGTTAACTATTGTAAGCACTATAAATAAAAATTAATTTTATGTAGAGTACTGCAGACCTGGATCCCAAAATAAATTTTAGTTTCTGTAGTATTGATACTATTCTGATATGTTCACCATACTAAAAAAGCTGCTGACAAGTTTCAGTGACTTGGCCAACTCCTCATAATTATTTTCTAAGCACCAGTCACTCTTGAGGACCTATATCTTACTAAAGGATAGAGAGGGAAGTAACTGAATCTTTCCATTCACTTTGTTTCCCTTCCCCTCTCTTCCCTGAACTTCTGTTTAGCATCATCCTCTTCTCTTATCAGCACTAGGGAATTGTGACCCCAGTAGTACTGGAACCAACAGTAGCCCCAGAGGGATAAAGTTATACTGGTATTCCATGACATAATGTTCTCTTTAGGAAGTTAGAAGAACATTGGACTCATTGGAAATACATATGCCAAGATTACAAAATTTATTTATTAAAGTACATTATCTGCTATGCTCATTCTGAGTCATCAAAAAGAATATGGGAAGAAGTTGATTTGTTCTTCTACACTTGTATGTTGCTTTTAAGCTTGCAAAACTTATTCATATTCGTATTTCTGGCAACCTGTTCATTAAAAGTGCACAGCCAATGTAGATCAGGCCTCAAATTGTTCATCTGTCATTTTTTCTCTAGTCATGTGATCTTTTGAAAGTTACTTGAACAATTATTTCTGTTTTCTCACCTTCAAAATAGGTCTAAAGATCTTAATGACATCACCAGCAATCTTCAGTCATCATGATATAATGAATGTATACTTTCTGATACCTGTCAATAGATGATAGCTGTAATCAATGATAATAACAATATTATAGCTGTTATTTTTCATTCCTTGCATAGCCAACTGTAATTCAAAAATATTAAATGACTGTCTTACAACTAGCAAACAGCACTGTAGAGGTTAAGCTATTGCCTTTGGCCTATAATTCATGCAATTACTTATCCAAGAAATATTTATTTATGACCTATTTATTATCAGCAGGTCCTGAGGCCTAGATTCAAGTAAGAAGAGAGGAAACTGTAATAGGAATGATAAAATATATAGAAAATAGGTAGTAGTTTAGAAAGTGGTATGTATAAGAAGAGGGACAAGGATGATGGGAGGCAGAGAAAAAGTATTTTGGCATCAGAGTTATGAATAAACTGAGGTGTCTCAACAAAAATAAAGACACACATGACCAGTATAAAGAATATAGAACTATTTTTATTAAAGTTCTTGTATCTTTCATATTGATTTCTTAGTATTTAAAACATTTCCTTACTGTAACTACCCTCCTAATATAATATAGACAGAAAGCACTGTCTATATACTTTACAAATTCAGAGATGAAGTACAGGAAATGGATTGGTCATTAGAATGCATCTCTGTGCTTGTAGAGACATAGTTGTATTCTTTATATTTTTTCCTAGAAATTACACCTTTTATTTCAAGTAATAGACAATCTTCTTTGAATAATTTTGTTTTTATGCTCTCAAACGTTTTTCTGGCCTAACCTTGTCTAGTTGATATATGGTAACATCTAAGTTATTCAAAAACAATAGTTGAATATTATTATTTCAAAGGTAGTTGACCATTGGAGGAAAAAGGACAAGAGAAAAATAACAAGCAGCCCTTAGATGTATAAAGCTGGTTTCAGTAGCTCTGGAAAGCTGTCAGATCTAGACCTATTAGCAAAACACCAAAATTTAAAAACAAATTAAAAATTCAAATGTTGCATCATTCAATCAATCAGCCATCATAGGTTATGTTACTAAAGATTTTGCGTCTACCAGTAACCACCAATTTGGAATGTCACTATTTTTAGCATGTCCATAAGTAGTCTGTCCATAAGTAGCATGTCCATAAGCAAGAATGTTGTCTAGAAATGGAAATATTGATGCACTAACATCACAGATTTGTATTAATCTCCTGTCCCTGGAAACATTATCCCCAATTCCTTACCATAGATTACAGGAAAAAAATAGAAATTTGAATCCAGGGTATAGGAAAATTTAGATCCCTCAAGAGGAGGTTCTTGGAATGATTATATTTCCCTCAAATAAATGGAATTTTCACCACTCCACTATAAGGTCCATTATTTTCATTTAAGTCTACTGTAAATCAGAGGGAAAAGAATCCATATAATCTAAAGAATTATTAATACTAATGTCTTCTTACATATCCTGCTGAGATGAATTAGGTTTATTTTTCGCACAAACATGTTAAGACTGTTACTTCTTGCCTTGTAACTAAGGTTCGTTGTCAGCTCATTTCTCCTTAGCAACTCAGTGGACATTGCTTGAGATTAAAATCAAGTCAATTAATCAGGATCTTCAGCTGGTTACAGAGAATGGGGGTTTTCTGCTTGCCAGAACACCTGCGCTTGTGAAATGGCCTTGGAGCTTAATTGTTTCCAGGTGCAGCACATGCTCATTCTGGGCTATCCCAGAATCGTGGATTTCTGCTGTCAGAGGACACAACTCTGGAAGCTGGAGTTAACTAGTAAGAGAATTAACCCTCAGTTAGGAGAGGTATACGTGCTGCTAATCATTAAAATGGAAATTTGCCGAATATTCTTTGATGTTCAATTAAGGAACAATCTTTTCTTTTTTTAACTAACAGACCCTATTCTTCCAAACTTGAGATACATTTATATGTGGTGGTGATAATTTTGTGAAGTTCACTCTATAAATATACCCTCTATGTTTCAGGAACTTGAAATACAGCAGTGAGCAAAGCAAAGATCCTTCATAGAGGTTATATTCTACTGCTAGACATTTATTTTTTCTTTATTTCTCTCCCTTCCTTTCTCTCTCTCACTCTCACTCTCTCTCTTTTTCCCCCTATTTTGGAACAACCGTAAGTTGGACAAATATCTCTTTCAGAGTCTAGTCTACATGAAATAATCACACTAGCTTTATGTCAGTTTTGGAGCTTGGAAATGAGTGGATGGTAAGTTTGGTTTTGCTCTGCAGTTTAACTTATTTTCAGTTCAGGGTATCAGAGAATAAGACACCCTACTTTGGAACCTGGTTTCCCTCATATTTTTTTATCTGATTTTGTCAGAAATAATGCTCGGACTGTGTTTTACTAGCCATCTTATATTTATTTCCCAATTGGTTTGGACATTAGAAAGAGAATGTGTCATCATTAACTACTGTAGTCCTCTCTGGTCACACTCCACTTCTTTTCCTGGAAAATGGTGGCCAAATTATATTTACATTTTAAAGGGTTAGTATTTATACCTTCTCCAGTGAAAACTGTGTGGTTCCTACCTCAAAGCAATAGATTTATCAACAGAATCTTTGGAGAAATTTTGAGTTCAGACTCCTTTATTTCATTTTTTTCCTGAGGGTTTCATTTTTTTCATTTTTACCTACTTGAGGGTAGGTGAAACAAGGAAAAGGAAATATAGTTCTAGACCATCATGAAGTCCATGTTATCAACATTCACGAGGAGGACTGCTGATAAAAGGTTCTGGTTCTCTGCTCATCTATTTTTTCTTTTTTATTTCTTGCTAGGTGAGTATGTGCCTCCTAGCTTGTTTATAGCTAACGAAAGATCAGAAAACTGGAAGTAAATCTTATCTCTGATTAAGCCAGAAACAGAAACATCCTAGGATTACTTCCCTGTTGGTTAAAGATCTTCCTTTATGCTATAAGAGTTCCTCCATTCTAGCAAGTTCTGTGTGAATTAGGATATGAGAAAGGATGGCTGTGATGGCAAATTATATCTCATTGTGAGGCTAAAAACAAATCAGTCAATAACTATGTTGACATGAATCTATGATTATCTCAGCAACTCTCTTTTAAATTCCTCAAAAAAAATAGGTGTTGTTTTTATTATTTTTATTTTAAGTGCCATGCCAATGCTTACTGGTATGAGTTACCTTCAAAAGGCCATGGAACTGTTCCTTTCTCAGGTAGAGAAGTTTCTGTTTTTAATGTATTTTTCTTCCTAGTGTATCTTATTTGTTTTGAGTGTTCACTGTATTTTCAATTCTGAAATATGTTAATGTTTAACTTAAACTGATTGTTCCTTAGAGATTTACTCAAGTCATTTATATATTTCTCTTCCTCTTTTTTTTTTTTTTAATACTATGTTATTTCTCTATACTGGCTCTCTCCAAATTGTGTTTCACAGAACACCAGTGTCTTGTGGGATATTAACTGCTATTACTCAAAAAAGGAACTAATGCTTTACCAGAAATGATGTCCATTCTGGGTTTTAATAGATATCTGATATTTATTTCCCAACTGACTAGGTCTTCGGGATGACAACAGGTGACACAAACACTGTTGTTGGTTGTTTATTCAGTATCCATCATTCCTTCTATATTAAAAGAACTCTGAATTTCCACCAAATGTCTGCTCTCATGTCCCAAATGTGTCAAATATATTTCAAGGAGAAGCTTACCCCAGATTGGCCTAATGCAATTACGGTGGTCCCATTCTCATTGTTTAGTCATCCTTGTGTGATAAAATTCTGGCAGGGATGAATGAGGAGAAGTGTACTCTTGCCTCTAAGACACAGAGGAAAAGATCTCTTTCCTTTGAACTTTGTCATATCTGAATATCATTTTTATAATTATTGCAACTCTCTTTCAAATGGTTTCAAAATTTATGTATTAATATCAGTGGCTCTTTTAATAACTGCTACTACAAAGGGGTACAAAGGAGTACAGTGGAAGAGTAAAGAAGATGGAAGAAAAATTTGGATACTGATGAGAAAGATCCAGTAGAGAGGAAAATTAATGGCACAGGAGAGAGTTGGGGAGGATTTCTGAAGTGATATTTTCGAACAGGTAAGAAGAGCTAAGAGATAGGGAACAAATAGAGAGATTTAGATAGGAGCACAGATAATCCATATATGTTGTCAGGAAGTAGGGAAGGAATTGTGGGTATGGATGAAGGTAGGTGAGAGTGCATATAGTGGTAGGAGTCTTGAAAGCTTTCTTCTAATTGTTTCATTTTCTGAAGTATTATATTTCTCATAACTTTTTCAAGGTCACATCACTCATAAAGGGAAGAAACAGAGATTTAAACTCTCAGGAGTCTGTTCATATGTTTTTCCTATAAACATTCTAGCACCTGAGAGTAGGCCGGTGTTAAAGACAATGTTGCCAAGGAAAGATTCAAAAATACCTCCTTTAGTAACAGAACCTCAGTTATTTTGTGGTGCCATGTGAACAAATCTAGACATTCTATCTTAACTGATCTAAAACAAATGTAACAATTCTCTTCCTTACTTTCCCAGCATCGTGCAGATATTGGTGGTCCAGTTCTGGACAATGAACAAGTTTGTTATGAATGTCTCTGGAAAAGTGTTTCTTTCCCAAGTAAAAGAGACCGATGTGGTTAGCACTATCCCTGTTTCACATTTTCGCCTTATATCTTCATTGAATACTCATGATGGCTGGAGCTACAGCAGCCATCTTGCCATTATTAGAAAAGAAAAGAAAAGAAAAAAAGCCCTCTACTTCAAGGTTGGTGGATTAGAAAGACAAAAGCCTAGATTCCTAATGCATCATAGGACAGATGAACTATTACCTGAAGAAAAATAAATGGCAATTTCAGTTACTGTTATTTAGGAACTACTAATGTAATTCTAAATGGTATGGCCAGAATTCCATCATTATTTAACTTTTGGGAAAAAATAAAAAGAATGTAAAACTGTCAGTTATGATAGAATTCTCAAAATATAGATATTAATTATGAAACACTGATCTCATGATTCTGCTGTGTTCTAAGAAATGCAAAATTAGTTGTCAATTTTTAATCAAGATAGAAATAAATCCTATCACTACATGTTTAAGTAATGCTTGCCCCTGGTCATTTAGAAATGTTATTCATTTCATGTACAGCTGACACAGTATATTTTTAAATTCTTAAACAAAATTAACTTTATATTTGGTTAATTAGAAGAAATTAGACATCAAATTAGAAGTTTGAAAATTAAAACGTGTGTCTAAATGAAATTCATTTTTCTTTAATGGAAAATTTCCCTTAATACCACTTTACAGAATTACATAGGTCAATTGTCACGTCAGGAAAAAGTATTTCCAAGCATATTTTGATACAAGATTTTATGGTATAAAATTGAAAAATAATTAAAAACTTGCTGCTGGCAAAGTGAAAAGAAGAAAGATCCTGAGTACTTCCTAATTGAGTCGATCCGTTGAATTACCCAATTCAGAAACTAAATTACTTATGATTTCTTATTATGCAAGATGATAAGTGGCCACATTGGTTAAATGACTTTGAGTTGAATTTGCTGTTACTTTTAGACACTTTTAGTGTCCTAACTGATAGAATATTCTGACATCTCTAGGAAACACTAGATTTAAAAATATTAAAGCATCTTGTTCGTTTGGAGGGTTAGTTTTAGTTTGTTTTCTGTTTTTTGTTTACTGCAGAACTTCACTAAGCCTTTAATATGCTAAGGTACATATTGAATTCCCTAAGCAAAGAGAGTAGGCAGTGTTTTGTAAATTTATTTGATTATAGAATTTGTTGTCTTAGAAGCTCTTCTCCCCACAGACACTCCCGAAAACACATATTAAATGGACCTAGCATTCACAGAATCAACATTTTGGCCCTGAAACACAAGAAAGGGAAAAAAACAAAGCATCTAAAAACGCAGGAATGAATTTAAAACTGGTTTTCCACTGATAGCTGTGCATCTTTAGACAAGCAACTTGACTTCTCTGAGGCTCTGTTTCTTTGTAAATGGGGGGGAAATAATAGTACCTGTATAAGATTACTGCTGGGAGAATTCACATGTTGAAACTTATTGAGTAGCTAGAACATAGTGAGTACTCAATGATGACATTCACAGTGATAGCTTTATTAGTACTACCAGCAGTGTTAATGGATATTATTAAAGTGATGTTTTTACATTATTATATATTTCATTTATCTGTGCTGTCCCTGACCCTGAGGGGGCCAGTAAATTACTCCTGCCATCTTTGATGATTATCTTGCTTATGTATTATATTATAAATCTGAGATTTATTGAACTGATAGGCAGGATAGGAACAATTAACAAAGTTCAAATGTTACTTTTTTCTGAATTATCCAAGTGCTAACAATGAGAAATTCCTTGGATCTTTAGATTGGTAGAGAATGCCACTTGAGTTGTGGGATGATGGTTATTTGTCTAGCATTCAGTGCAGAACATGCTATTTTTTTCTCACCTAAATAAATGGAGATGTAGAGTCAATTTATTATTTTATTGGTAGGAATATAGGGCAGTTTCAGAGGATTCTACTGGCTTTCCTTCACCATACTAACTCTTACTTCACAGGCCAAGGATTCCATTTGGGAGTTACTCCAACTTCCATGTATGTCCATCAAAATTTCCCTCACAGACTGGGAAAATGTCCACTGGGAAAGTTTGTAGACCCAGTGGATTCATTTTAAACCAGACCTTAGCTAAGCATGGCTTAGGACCTGCTCCCTGTATTTACCACTACATCCCTTATGTCCCCATATGTGCTCCATTCCAACTGGGGAGCCAAGAGGATACTTCAGATCTTTGGGCATCAGTATCAACTCAGCTGCTGTGCTCAGTAGTCCTCAGAATACATGAGCATTCACCTTTTTCTGTTGCACAGTTACCTGCGTAAATGGCCAGAGATAACTTTGGGAATTGACAAGTTAATTTTCATAGCATATACTTGCCATGGTGTTGCAGGGTCCACTTTCAGTTTGTTCCAGATGTAAATATTGACTCATATCTGGGAACTGAGCAATGTGTTGTTATATTTTATCCATACAATCACATTCAGCTTCCTGTATTTCCATTTGTGCCTTTTTATTGTGGATATTAGGGAGCACCATCATTGGCTATCCATCTATTTTTCCCCCAGCATTACCATGTTTATGTCTCCCTCAGAGTTCAGTGCTATTGACTACCCTTCCATCCTTGCCCTCCTGGCTTTACAGTAATTGCAGTCTCCTAGATTCTTAGCCTGAAGCACCAGCTGCCCTTTATTATTTCTGTGTCCCATTGTTCCCATTCCCCCATTGAGACCAGCTCTGTTGTGGCTTAGTCCTGAACCGCAGAGGAGAGTGACCTCCAGATTTCTTGTTGGTGCAAGTGCTTTTCTCAGCAGCACAGTACTGATTGCTTCAGGTGAATGATATGTCCTCTGGGCTCTCCTGTGAAACATAATCCTGGGTCTTCTGGCCTCACCATCATATATCCTTTCCAGTATGCCCACCCCCCCAAACCTTATTTCTTTTTCTACCTTCTCGAGGGAAAATTAAGTATTTCTATTTCATTTAGTATGGGCCATTCTTACTCCAGCTTCTAGAGTCATCCTAGCAACAAGTTTGCCCCATTCCCTTTGGTCCTTGTTAAGTACTACGTTTCATATCTTCAGAAAGTACCTCCAAATTAATAACATTTTAAATATTCAATCTTATTCTCTGACCTCTTTTATGAAACACCCTCAAAATTCAATCTTATAGATACTCCCCAGGCTCCTACCTGTACTTGCTAGCTAACACTTGCATCATCTTCAGAATGTAATCTCTTTCCTTCCTATTAGACCCACCATATCCCCAGCTGAGAAATGTTGAGCCAGAATCAGCAGGATTAGATAACTAATAAGATATGAATATCTAGGAACAAATGAATGCCTCTTATTCATTGTTTTCTGCTTTCCTTCCATATGTAATGATGTTGACAAAGTTACTCATTGTTCTTTTTAATTGGCTTCATTTTTATACTCCAATTTTTTCTATCTTTCTAAAAATGTAATTCACTTTTTTGTTAATGTTTGCTATAAACTGTCATGATATGGAAAAAATTCTAATTGAATTAATCCAGAAACATCAGTGTAAATGTTTTAAAAACTTTAACTATAGTATCTTTTAAGTGATGATGTATTACATGCTTTCCTGATTGTTCAAACATGATTGATTAAGAGGGAGCCTGATTCTACTGACTACAGTCTGGAAGCTCTGTAGTCAAGTTGAACTTAAATCCTGGTTATGTTGCTTATTAGTTCTGTGACTTAGGTATATTATAAAAGCCCTAACATAATTTCCACATCTACATAAAGGGAATATTTATGCTATCTAATCTATCTCATAGAGCTGATGTGATAATTTATAAACTAATATATTAAAAGCACTTAGCATAAGACTTGGCATAGAGTAAGTGCTCAACAAATAGTACCTACCGGAGGATTATGAGATGTCACATCTTTTCTTGCTTATTCCCGTTCCAGCATATATTTTATCATCAAATCTTAGCTCAAATTCTACCTTATTCATAAAATATTCATGTATAATTATAGCTAAAATAATCTTATTTGGCTGAACTCTAGAGAGATTTTTCTGTACCTTGCTCATGTCTCTTGTATACTTATTTCTTATATTTTGATATTCATAGAGTATCTTGTATCCTAGAATATCATAGCCATCTTTGGAACAGGCATTCTGTTTTGAACATTATCCTCCCACCCCATCCTTATAGTATTTTGCATGTATCAGGTGTTCAAAATATATGCTCTAGAAGAGTTAAAATAAAGAGCACTGAATCCTAAGTAATGTTGATTTTATCAACAATAAAACAGTTATAACTACTATCCACTCACCACAGTCTTACAATGACAAAGCGAGATATAAATTACAAATGTGATAAGTGAATTGGGGAAAAAATTAAAGCAAGTGTAGAAGTTAAGGTAGAATTATTATCATGTGCATTTGGCTCAAGGTTTCAGATGCCTACTCTATTAGTAATTATGTAATGAGTTTCATAACTTTCAAGGACAAAGATGCAGCTAGATCATACTGTTGAATAATGCTAGTCAGCCCTCAAACACAAGTGTATAATCCATAGCAAACTCTTAAGCTTTTGAATGAATCAGGAAAAAGACAATTTTTACAGCTTCTTCCTTCTATCTTTCATCATCTTCTTGCCGTTGTCTTATTTTAAAGCCTATGTGAATCAAAAGAAAAAAGAAGTGTGTTTTGTTCTCACCATGATGGGCCCTTCATAAAGCTTTTAATTAGCCTCTCCTTCTATGCAGAACATTTATGTATATAAATTATGTGATCCCTTACTTGTCTAACTTTAAGTGGATGATGTGAATGAGAGTGGCTTCATTACTCTTCCTCTTCTTCACATAGCTTAACATACACATATTCATATTTAAGTACATATGCCTATACATTTTAATTTTACAGTAAGTCCCCTACATAAGAATGAGTTCCATTCCGACAGCACATTCGTAAGTCCAATTTGTTCATAAGTCCAACAAAGTTAGCCTAGGTACCCAACTAACAGAATCGGCTATATAGTACTGTACTGTAATAAGTTTATAGTACTTTTCACACAAATAATACATAAAAAACAAACACAAAAAATAAAGAAAAATCTTGTAGTACCTTGAAAAGTACAGTACAACAGCTGGCATACAGGGGCTGGCATCGAGTGAACAGGCAAGAAGAGTTACTGACTGGAGGAGGGGGAGGAGGTGGGAGATGGTAGAGCCGAAGGATCGTCAGCAATAGGAGACGGAGGGCAAGCTGCAATTTCACTCACGCCTGACGTTGATGGCACAGGTTCTGGTTCCTTGCTGGATTCAATTCTATCTACCCTCTTGAAAAAATGATCCAGGGATGTCTGGGTAGTAGCTCTTTTTTTCTTGTCATAGATGACATGGTAGCACTGGTTTGCATTCTGAACAGCTGCTGCAACCTTCGTGTACCATTCTGCGTTTGGGTCCCGTGCCTCAAAAACTAACAGTGCCCCCTCAAATAAAATCCCCTTGCCATTTCCTGCATCGTGAATCTCTTCGGTTCTTCAGTTACTTCTTCTTCCTCTTGTCTCTCTTCTTCCTCCCTCTGGGCCTCCAATTCTATCAGGTCTTCATTAGTAAGCTGCTTGTGTTGCACAGCAAGGAGTTCAGTGAAGTCGTCCTCTTGCGGATATAGCGCCAGCTTCTCACTGAGGGTCACTAAGTTGCTGAAGACCTCTTTGGACTCTTCATCCACCTTCTCAAATCCATGAAAATCGTGAACAATCTGTGGGCAAAGTTTCTTCCAAACCCCATTCATGGTGACGGCTGTAACCTCATGCCAAGCAAAGTCAATGTTTTTTATGGCCTTGAAAATTGTCAAAAGGTTGTTCCTGATTCGTCACTCACCTTTGCTGTTGATGAAAAGTCTGATGTAAATAATATTTCTTGAAAGTCGCTATAACTCCCTGGTCCATAGGTTGGATGAGCGACATAGTATTCCATGGCAGATGCACTACTTTGACCTTGGGATGAGAGTCGTCCATGAATGAGGGTGCCTTGGAGCATTGTTGAGCAGCAAAAGAAAGTTGAATGGGACATCCTTCTCCAAGCAGTATTTCTCTACCTCCGGGATAAAGTGGTGGAAAAACCAGTCTGGGAAACTGGCCTGTGTAACCCAGGCTTTGGGGTTACTCTTCCACACAACAGGAAGAGAGTCCTTGGCTATGTTTTTAAGGGCTCTTGAGTCCTCTGAATGATAAACTAAGAGAGACTTCAGCTTCATATCCCTGGAAACATTGCCACCAAACAACAGAGTTAGCCTATCCTTTGCTGCTTTAGAGCCTGGCATCAGCTTTTCCTTCTTACTGATATAACTTCGGTCTGGCATCCTCTTCCAGTACAGTCCTGTCTCATCGGCATTAAAAACCTGCTTAGGTAGATATGCACCTCCATCAATAATTTCTCAAAGTGGTTCAGGAAATTCCTGGGCAGCTACCACATCTGCACTCACTGCCTCGCAACTTACTTTTACATTGTGAAGGTTGGCTCTAGCCTTGAACCAATGAAGCCACCATGGCTGGCATTAAAAGATGCACCCTCTGATTCTTCACCATGTTTCTTCTTCAAGTCTTCATAAAGGCTTTTAGCTTTCTCTTGAATGCAGCATTAAGCTGAGTGGGGACTCAGTGCTACAGCTGATCCTGCATCCACACACTGAGAAGTTTCTCCATCTCCTCCATCACTTTTCCACACTTCTTCGATATTACTGTCCACATCATTGGCACAGCAGACTTCACATGTTCCATGATCTTGTCCTTGTACTTTCGAATCATGCTGATGGATGAATGATTCATGTTATAAGAATGAGCAAAGTCTACCATATTTTCACCTCACTCCACTCTCTCAATTATTTTCACTTTTGTTTCCATCATTATCGCTTGGCCCTTCTTAGCAGTACCAGCTACATCACCACTGGTTTTGCGCTTGCTTCCTGACATCTTGGGCTTTAAATAAAGATACTTTACTACTGTACTCTATACAGTATTGTACAGTAAAGTACACAAAAGCACA
Organism: Monodon monoceros; assembly: GCF_005190385.1. NCBI lineage: Eukaryota > Metazoa > Chordata > Mammalia > Artiodactyla > Monodontidae > Monodon > Monodon monoceros. Next base: position 104,185,418 of record NW_021703778.1, read on the forward strand.
ACCACTTGTAGAGGATGCATGCACGTGACAATGCACACCAGACACGTGAACTAACTTATGTGACTGGACATGTGAACGCACGTTCGCATCTTTGAAATTTCTCAACTTGAAGGTTCATATGTAGGGGACTTACTGTATATGAAGAAAGCTTAGTAATTATCGTTTTAGACATTCCATGGATATTTGTTCTTTTCTAAAAACAACCATTTCTCTTTTTGTATTTGCAAACTACTACAAAGTGGGAATGAGAAAATATTATTGACCCCACCTTGTTTTTGAAGAAAACTCGTTTCTGAAGAATCAGAGAAAAACTAACTTAATTGGTGTCATGGAGCAAAATATAGTGTGCTCACATTAAAAACGAAATCAGTTAAGTACTACTATATCTACTCACACATACACACAAAGTATTGACAAAGATTCACTTTTGGAGGTACAGTATTTGGATCTATGATTAATAATAACTCATAAATCAACTGAAGTATAGTTTAGAATTGGGCGTTCTTTTGGTTAGCAGTTAGTGTTTCCAAAATATATTTTCTTGGGTGTTTTCAACATTTCTGTTCTGACATTTCCAAGAACATTTTACCAAGTTTACCAATGATTTATTTCTAATTAGTTTGAAGTAATAGGTGGTTTTGTCCTATTCCTTTATGGGAAAATACCTAGTTTCAAATAATTCAAAAAACTACTTAATCAGTGGGTGCAGGTTTTAAAAATATAAATCAGTATCTCCCTAATTTAATAGTTTACTTAATATATAGCTTCTCTTTTATAAAAACAAGAATATATCATTTTTACATCCTCTAGAAAATAAAGCATAATTGCTAAAATAATTAATACAAAGTTCAATTTTACATTATTAAAATATAGACAATCTTGAAAGGCATAGTTAAGAAAATGAAAATATAACCTACTAAGAGAAAATATTTGCAATACATACATAGACTGCTGTGGAGTGAACTGTATCCCCCTCCCCCCAAATTCATATCTTGAATCCTTAACTCTCAATATGACTATATTTGGAGACAGGATCTATAAGGAGGTATGGTTAAGTGAAGTCATAGGCTTTAGGCCTTGATCCAATAGTATTAGTATCTTTATAAAAAGAGACACAGAAAACTCACTCTTCCTCTCTCCACCATATGAAGACAGAGCAAGAAGGCAGTCATCTGTAAGCCAGGAAGTGAGCTGTCACTAGGCATCCAATCAGCCAGTACCTTGATCTTAGACTTCCCAGACTCCATAACTGTGAGGAAATAAAATTCTGTAGTGTAAACCATGCAGTCTGTGGTATTTTGTTGTAACAGCCTGAGGTGACTAATACAGATGACAGAGGATTTATATCCAGAATAAAGAACTGTAACAACTCAAAAAGAAAAGGAATCCTGAAAAGGGGCAAAAAATTTGGACAGATATCTTCATTAAAGACAAAACAAAACAAAATAAACAAATGGCCAGCTAGAACATGAAAAGATATTGAACATCATTAGTTCAGGAAATGCAAATTAATACTACAATGAGAGCACTTCCCTGGTGGTACAGTGGTAAAGAATCCTCCTGCCAGTGCAGGGGGCACGGGTTCCAGCCCTGGTCTGGGAAGACCCCACATGCCGTGGAGCAACTAAGACCACCGTGGAACAACTAAGACCGTGCACCACAACTACTGAGCCCGTGCTCTAGAGCCTGTGAGCCACAATTACTGAGCCTGCACGCCTAGAGCCTGTGCCCCATAACAAGAGAAGCCACCGCAACGGGAAGCCCGCTTGCCGCAACTAGAGATAGCCCGCATGCAACAACGAAGACCCAGTGCAGCCAAAAATAAAATGAAAATAAAATAACTTAAAAAAAGAAAAGAAAAGAAAATCCTGGTTTCCCTAAAAAAAGGAATATTACAATGAGATACCAATAAATAACCACTAGAAAGGCTTTAAAAATCTGAGCAATACCAGGCGATGGGGAGACTGTATAACTTAGCTTCAGTCATTGTGTGAATTTAAATAATATGGCCACTTTGGAAAATATTTGCCAATTTCTTATAGAGTTTATTATATACTTTATGACTTAGAAATTCCATTCCTAAAAATTTATTCAAGGAAGATAAAAACATGTGGACAAGAGAAACTTACATGTGAATGCTCATAGCAGCTTTACACTTATGAGACAAAAACTAGAAATAATGTGAATTTGTACCAATAGGTGAACAGATAAAATATGCTATATAAATATGATATAGTTAGCAATAAAAAGGAATAAACTACCAATGCATAAAAACTATGTGGGTAAAACTCAGAAATATTATGAAGGGAGTAAAAATCAGGCACAAACAGTATATATACAGTATGATTCCATTCACATCAAATTCTAGAAATGGAAAAGCTTATCATGGCAGAAAAAAAATCAGTGGTTTGTTGGTATAACAAGAGGGTGCGGGAGCTGATTGCAAAATAGCACAAATGAACTTTTGGTGATGGTGGAAATATTCTATATATTGATTTTGATAGTATGTTCACTGTGTGTGTATTTGTCATATTTCATTGAAGTTTATACTTAACTGGGTGATTATATTGTTTGTAAGTTATACCACAATACATTTACTTTTAAAAAGAGAGAGTGTAATATGAAGCATGTATGTGTTTGATTTGCATATGCAGCTATTGTCTGTTAACACATGAGAAACTGCACATATTGGCTTCTCCTGTAGAGAGCAGTGTTTTGGGAGGGTCATTTTATGTTGTACCTTGGTATGCCTTTTGAATTCTGAATTAAGTAAATGTCTTACCTATTTTTTTTAATTACATATTTTGTTTATATCCTAGAACCTAGTACTATTCCTGGAACAAAATAGGCACCCAGTAAATGTATATTTAACTAAAACTAAGGCTAGGAACTGAGTCATAACTCATAGTTTACTATATATTGAACTCATAGAGATAACTTTCAAAACATCTCAGAAAAAAATGACTTACTGGATAGTATTTCAAGCAAATAATATTTTAGGATAATAATGGAAGAAGGGCTTCCCTGGTGGCGCAGTGGTTGAGAGTCCGCCTGCCGATGCAGGGGACACGTGTTCGTGCCCCGGTCCGGGAAGATCCCACATGCCGCGGAGCGGCTGGGCCCGTGAGCCATGGCCACTGAGCCTGCACGTCCGGAGCCTGTGCTCCGCAACGGGAGAGGCCACAACAGTGAGAGGCCCGCGTACCAGGAAAATAAATAAATAAATAAATAAATAAATAAATAAATAAATAAATAAATAAATAAAATAATAATGGAAGAAAATTTTGCCAAGTATCATTTGTTCTTTCAGTACGCTACAAACTGATTCAGAGGGGTCAGATGTGATGAATCTTAATACAATAAAAATGTTTAAAACTTTGGCGTATCTTCTAGCTGAACAGAAGCTCTAGGAATCCATAAAACAGAGCATCCACTTAAGTCAAGGCACATAGCAGATAGTGGTAAAGATAGATTCTTTTCATAGAAAATGTAATAAAATGAAAAACCAATATATAATTTATTGACAGCATTTCTGAGAGCTAGTGAATCCAGTTCTCTTAAGATACATCTTTTTATTTTATTTGCTATTATTTTATTTTCATTTTCTTCTTTGATTATGGAGACATTTATTATATATCTACTATGTGTGAAGATACTTTTATAACAATACAAATTAACTTGTTCCTATAATTATAGGTGTTAGCAAATCAAATTACACTAGAAATTTAGTAGTCAGCCAGTTTTCATTTCTATTTCAAAATTATAATTTTAGAGAATGTATTTCAGTATTAGAAAGTTTACTTTTAAAACATAATTTTGAGACTATCGAGAAAGGTTGTTGATTCTGTTCTGTTATTCATTTGCTTCTTTTGAATTTGTGCTGCACCTGCAAAATTGTGTACTTTTTTTCCCTCAATGTGTACTTTACAAGGGACACTAACAAGTTGGAATGTGTAAAAAAAAAGAGAGCAACCTGTGTAACTAGGGGATAGAAAGTTATGTCGCTGATAGTCAATTCTTTTTTTTTTTCTGGTGTACAGCATAATGATTTTATTTTTTTTTGTCAGTTCTCTTAAAGATCACCAGAAAAAACCTGTGGATGTGGCAAAGCTGAATTTGTTAGCCTAACTCCAGAAAGGATGAACCAACCTTGAGAATATCTTAACAGTGTCTCAAAATAGGAAAAGTTGGCGGGGGTGGGGGGTGTCTCTAGTGTTTTAGGACACGGATTCAGTGATTTTAGGGTCATGAACAGGTAGGATGGGCAGGGTTTCTGACAAGATATTTTGTCTCTGTAGGCAGGCTGTGGTGATGGTCTTCAAGAGGGCCTTGATCAGCAAAGTTTTGTCTTAATAAGCGAGCTATTTATTTTGGTTCACAGCCTTGCTTAGCATAAGGAAGGGTAAATCTGTTTTGTCTCAGAATTGTTTAGCAAGGAGACAGAAAGGATATTGGTTTTAGTTCTCTATGTCAGATGAATGACAGTTTAAAAACTGGGGTTGTTTAGTATAAATTTAAAAATAGAATTCCCAGCTTGGAGTAAAGAAAAATGATGGTGATCATTAGCTTCTTAAATAAAACTCTGCTATAAAAATTCTGTAAGAGGTATTGTGCAATTGTAATAGTGGCCCTGAAGTAATAGGCCCAGTTCAGTTTCTTGGTGTCCTAAAGAAAAGAAAAAAGTCAAACATTGGAGAAGTGTAATAAATGTAAACAGCACATGGAATTTGTTATGTAATTGTAAAAGTATACTAATTGGGGTGTGTGTGTGTGTGTGTGTGTGTGTGTGTGCATAAATATAAAATCGCAATTTTTCAATCATTGTTTGTTTTACTTTCCTATAGAACTTGATATAGTATTAGATATTGACAACATTCAACATTTAACTGGTTTTTGGATTAGAATATTTTTGAAGAACTTTTGTGCTCTATAGGAAAAATAGCCTTGGTATCTTTTTATATTGGAATGTTTGACACGCTCTGTGACATGTCCTCGGTGAGGATCTAGTCCTGTTTGTTCTGTAAGAAAAAGCACTTAGATTCTGATCTCTGCTTTGGCAATTAATTCTAGCTGTGTAAACTGGAAGAAGTCATTAACATCATTGACCTCAATGGCTCACTACTAAAATCATTCTAATAATATGAGAAATAAATTGCATAGCATTTTTGAAACATTATCATAAACTAGAACACAGTTTGCAGGTGAGGTAGTTTCATCTTTTCTCTTTAAACTTAAAAGAAGTGCACCTTAGAGATGTCTCACTTTTTTATGATCTCATATCTAGCATTGCTTAGACTTCGACGTTCCATTGTTCATGTAGTATAGCCGATTCTTTGGCTTCCTTTTGTTAATAAATGAAACTGTGTATTTAAAATCCAAATCCTGTGGAAGCTGGTGTACAAGGAAAGCATCTCTCAAAAGTCTTTGTGTTTTTGTCCTTTCTTTTCCCCAACAAATGTAAGCCATTGAGTTAAATAACTGTTGAGTGTCCCAATTCCCCAGGTTGTTTCAATTTGCACAAAGGAGGAAATGTTTTCTATGGAGTAAGGCTATTAATTTGGAAGTAGAGCTTTTCTGGGCTAAATGAGTATGCACATTTAGTGTTGTAAATATTATTATCCTTGCTATTTAATTAAAATGATCTATTTCAAAAAATCTTTGAGTTGTGCTCTAGCTTGATATTCCTTGACATGTAGATGTAGATATAGATATAGGTATAGAGATATAGAATTTTTCCGCCTTTACATTTGTTATCTGAATAATTATTTTCCATAATAATAATAAAAAAGATTGATCTGCCTCATATATAGTAGTATCTTTAAGTTTCAATTTTATGCAAAATTATGTACAGAGAAGTATTTACCTTCCTTCCTACTAAGTAGGAGAAGTGAGAGAAAATAGTGCTGAGAAACTATTAATTAAAAAAAAATTCATCTGCAGTTTTGAAATGCAATAAAATAAGAGCTAAGCAAATGGACTCTGAAGTTAGGTTACCTGCATTTGATTCTTTTACTCCATGATGTGGGAGGTGTTGGTCATTATTTAATTTATTTTAACTCAGTTCCCTTATATGTAAAATAAGGATAGTAGTAATACTTAAGTGTTGTAGAAAGATTAAATGATACAATAGATATGGAGCATCTCACAGTACCTAACATATGGTAGCCACTGCATAAATATTAAATATTATTATTTTTGGAGATCTTTTTCCTTTTCTGCTTCAAATAGCTATGTATACCCAGAGATACCCATGTGCATAGGGATACATGCACAAATTTATCATCCACATCTAGCTTTTGACTTATGAAGCTCTAATTATGCAACCTAGATCTAATTTGGTAGTTGGAGGAAGATTTTTCCATAAACTTCATCAAGTAACTTTTTCAAGGACTTATTTAGAGCTTTCATCTTGGAATTGCTTCCAGGAATGTGTTACAAATGCACAGGAAAAACAGCTAAATATTATAGTCTAGAGAACTGATTCAGCATACCTTTCTGAAACGCAGTACACTCTCTTAATGGTGAATTAAAATATTGGTTTAGTTAGGAGCTTGCTGTCTGTGAAGTTAGAAACCTGTGCTTAACATTCTTTCTAAGGAGAACTAACTTTAAATTTTCTGCTACTTCACAGTTGTGGAGTGCTATATAGAAAGTGAATTAAAAGTTTTAAAATAAAAAGTAGATGGAAACAAGTAATTGTCCTTTACAAGAAGTTATCTGACTGGCATATTAAGTTTGCAAAATAAAAGGTCTGAATTCTGAAGTGGAGGAAATGTCATTTTCAAATCAAATTAAATTTTGATTAAAAAGACATGTAAGTATAATATATACATTAAGATTTTCATGTGATATACTTTGTTGAATAAAGGAAATATTTAATTAGAAGTAGAAGAATTTTAATACTCATGGACAAAAAATAGTTGCAAATGCTTGAATTTGTTTCTATCAATCTTCAAAACTTTTTATTCTCTTTTCAGATTCAAGTTCTCCACACTTCTAATGTAAATTTCAATACACTATCTTCATAAAATAAATCAAGAGGCAAACTTTAAGGAAAAAACTAAATTTCACAAAATTTTCTTATTGTTATGCTCTCCATCAACTTTTAAAAAATAATTTGTACCTAAGTTTCTTGAATTGTTGACTTTATAGTTCCTTTGTCACACATATTTGGAAAGTTCTTGACCCAACTTGAACCAAATCACAATAAGTCTGTCAATAGAATTTTTACAAGCCATGCATTGTGGAGAGTTTATCCTTGAAAGTATGACTAGCACTGATAGATTTAAGTCAATTGAATAACAGTTTATGATCAAAACTGCTGAAGTTCTTCAAATAACTCATTTTCCTCAATGTCAGTTAATTTGGCAGGAAATAACAGCTTCTTTGGTGTAAGCAAGGGATGTATAACTCCTCCATTTGAGATTCTTAGAGTCTTCTTTGCTAAATAATTCCAATCTGACGTGTGTGTGTGTGTGTGTGTGTGTGTGTGTGTGTGTGTGTATTTAATGCCCTGTGATATCAAAAGGGCCGTTATTCATTCTGACTTCGAGGGATTCCATTTGTGTAATTTCTCATTGGCTTAATTTGTGTATCGTATCTGCTTTCTTATGGAAGAGAAAAAAAAACAGAATTGTTTCAGTATTCTTCTTTCATTCATTAGTTTTCAACTGTACCGTCTTGAAAAGCATAAGACTTTGTTCTGGCACTCAGTTAAATTTTCACAAAATAGCTTGGTCCATTTGGAGTTTGCTTTCTAGTATTTCTAGGACAGGTACAGAGAAGGCTTTATTCTAAGGCAAGACTCTTCTGAGGAAACTACTCATTATCCTGAAGAGTAGAAGGTCTTTTCAAGATGGCTGCTATGGGTTCTGGGAATTGTTTGACTTATTTTTCTTTAGTTCGTTCCTTAGCTTTGTGGAATTTCGCTCCACATATATACAAATTGAATGCAACCAAAGACTCAAAGAGACTCTTCTGCATCTCTTAGTAGACCCTGCTCTGTGCTGCTGTGCCCTCCAAATTCTAGTCACCTCAGTTTCCTTAAACTCTGAACTTTGCCTCCAACTCAGCAAGAGTCAAAGAATTTGAGTTCATTTCCTGCACTGAGACCGGGAGACTATTCCAATAACAGTAAGATAGCACAGTTGTCCGGCTCATCTCATTTGTTTCTTTTCTCTCAGGAATCACAGTCCTGTACTGCCTGTTGTGCAATGTCTGAAAACCATTTTTTCATTTTTTTTTCCCTCTGTTTTTTTAGTTGCTTAAAGCAGGGCAACCACTCCCTTGGCAGGTATTTCTTCATGAGCCAAAACTGAAATCAGATTGGCAGTTTCTTATAAAATTAAACATAAGCTTAACATATAAAATAACCACTCCTACATATTTACCAAAGAAAAATTAAATCATATGTCTAGAAAGCAATCTATACGCAGACATTCATAACAGCTTTATTTATAATAGATAAGATTTTAAATAACCTTAAAACCCAACAAACTCAAGTGGATTAATACACTTTCATATATTCATATAATGAACAATTACTGTGAAATATAAGAACACAGCACTGGTATACATTACATGGAAGAATGTCAAAAACATTTTGCTGAAAAAAGAAGCCAAACCAAAAAATACGAGTACATGCTCTATGATTCCATTCATGTGAAGCTCTATAACAAACAAACTAACCTATAGAAATCAGATTGGTCATTGCCTAGGGGATGGGGTGGGGAATTGAACACTAAGATCCATGAAGGATCTTTTTAGAGCGATGGAAAATTTTCTTATTGATACAGCGACCCCCCTACCCTACCCCCAACATACTATGTAAATGAAACACTTTTTTTTGTTTTTTCAACGGTATGTGGGCCTTTCACTGTTGTGGCCTCTCCCATTGCGGAGCACAGGCTCCGGACGCGCAGGCTCAGCGTCCATGGCTCACGGGCCTAGCCACTCCGCGGCATGTGGGATCCTCCCAGACCGGGGCACGAACCCGCGTCTCCTGCATCGGCAGGCGGACTCTCAACCACTGCGCCACCAGGGAAGCCCACTTAAATACCTTTTTAATAAAAGGTAGCTTAGAGCAATGTGGTAGCAATGGAGATGGAATGAAGAATTTGAATTTGGAAAACTTTAGATGGTTAAAACAGACAGGAATTAGTGATGGAAATGATAGTGAAAGAGGAGGGATAGGAAGTTTTCAAGAGTGACTCTGAGGTTCCTGAGTTGGATAGGCATACATTCACTGAAACAGGAAACCCTAGAAAAGAACTAGACTGGAAAAAACTGAGAGGTAGTAGGGAGAGGGCTATTGCTCCAACATTAAGTTGGAAGTATTTTTAATACATGCAAGTGAAAATGTCATGTACTAGATTTACAGGATTGGAACTCAGAGGTGTGCTTTGGAGATATCTGTCACTGGCGTGTAGGTTTAATTAAACCATGGATGTAGACCAAGCTGCCTGAAAGAGTGAGAAGGGAATGGACTTTGAAAAATTGCACGTTTCACTGATATTGTTGAGGGTACAGATAGGGTATAGATTTATTCACACTTTGGTTTATTCATTGACTTGGCAAATAATTTCATATGCCTTTTATTACTAGATACTATTCATTGTAAGCACTATGAATAAACAGTCCATAAGATGGAAAGAGAGTCCTACACTTGTCACAGATTTAGGATGGAGCCAGTTTGACCTATTGTGTAATTTTCCCAGTAGTTCATTCACTATTGGTGCATAATCAACAGATTCATATACTTACGTTGCTATACTGTTGAGTTTTTATCAGCTGTATTCTAAATGACAACAAAAGGTAACAGATTGGAAGCATGTTACTGATGGTCAAAGGAATCTGAGATGGATAAGAAGGGATATAAAAATAAGGAAAGTCTATGCCATGATAAACAAGATTATTCTTTCAGAAAGCAAAAATAGTAAAGGTTAATGAAGATGCCTTCTGGTAGACACAACATGGTTGCTCCTTACAGTATGCAAGGCAATAAGCTTTATGTTCCATCCATATGTGAAGGCTCTCTTTGGAATCATCATTTAATACAGAAGCTGGCTAAACACACACACACACACACATGCATGTCATGTCAGGCCTTTTCTTAATGTACTCTCCTGCTCTTTTTCTGTATTGTTTAAGTTAATGGATAGGAGAATTACCAAACATTCAAATAAACTATTTCTTTCTGCTAAGAAAAACTACTTTGTAGGAAGTTGAAATTGAAATCAAGATTGAGACAGGTATATTCTCTTAGAGAAGTGCAACAGATATCTCAGGGAGAGAGGACTTCAAAAGCAACCAGAAAACAATATGAACATTAAAATATTTAAGCACATCATTTACCTGTAAAACAGATAAATTTACTGTGTTTTATGACATAAGGAACAATTAACACAAAAATTTTAAAAAGTTATTTTAAAAGTTGCAATTATATTTAAGAAAATAAAATAAATGTTTATTATAGCATTAAATTAAAATCAAGCCTATTGAAGTGGCAGATATTATCAGTAAGCAGCATAACAGGAGGCATTTATTAATTATGGAGCCAGAGCAATGGCTAATGGAAAAGACACACCAACCATACAGACTGTCCTCTTGTATCAGGAAACTATGCTCCATTTGACAAATATCTCTTGTCAGTTTCTTGACATATTTACAATCTTAGGGTTATTAAGAATACTTCCACAATTTTTCTAAGAAGTTAATACTGCATTCAATTATTAAGTAGTTATAATATTTAATATACTTGCTATAAAATAATTTCTGACATTTAATTTAAAATTCCCTTACTTTATATTTGTTCTTTCACTAAAATATGCCTCATCATGATTATCCTACTTGCATAATTTGCTTCAAATGCCAATTAAGACACAGATCCTCATTCAAACACATAGAATTTTATATCATTTTTCCTTTTTAGACATAACTGTGTTGATAACATTGCTCTTTGTGTGGTGGAAGATTACCAATCACCTCCTCCCTGAGACTATATCCGGTCTTTCATTTGAAGAGATCATTATTTGCAACATATTTTGGCAAAAGATTGAATGAAGTTAGAGCTGTCAGATATAATGATAAAAATCATAGGCTCTGAAGCCAGGCTGCCTGTGTTCAATCCCTAATCTCATTGTACAGTAAATGCATGGCCTTGAGCGATTGTTTTCAACTTCTCTAACCTCAATTTCCTTATCTATAAAATGGAGAGACTAATAGATGGTATTACTGAGCACGTATAACATGCTAGGCAAAGGTCTAAAAGTTTTTCATGTATTAACTCATAAATCCCCTCAATAACCCTATGAGGTTATTATTATCAGTGTTTAATTTAAAATGAGACATTTGAAAACTAAGGAAAGAAATAATATGTTCAATGCCATGCACTTTGAATCAGGTAATGGTGAGTTTATGTAATCTTTTTTTTTTAATACATCTTTATTGGAATGTAATTGCTTCACAGTGCTGTGTTAGTTTCTGTTGTACAACAAAGTGAATCAGCCATATGCATACATATATCCCCATATCCCCTCCCTCTTGAGCCTCCATCCCACCCTCTCTATCCCACCCCTGTAGGTCGTCGCAAAGCTCATCTCCCCGTACTATGCTGCTGATTCCCACTAGCTATCTATTTTACATTCGGTAGTGTATATGTGTCGATGCTATCTCACTTCGCCCCAGCTTCCCGCTCCCCTCCGTGTCCTCAAGTCCATTCTCTATGTCTACGTCTATATTCCTGCCGTGCCACTAGGTTCATCAGTACTATTTTTTTTTTTAAGATTCCATATATATGCGTTAGTATATGGTATTTGTGTTTCTTTTTCTGACTTACTTCAGAGTTTATGTAATCTTAATCATTGATACTGATTCCCACAGTCCTACCATGAGATCTACCACTTAGTAGAGCACTTATTACATGGTATGAGTTCTAAAAATATCTATCCTCCTGTTTGTCGTGAGCTGTTGACTCAACTTAGTTAGCTAGCTAGGTAGTGGTGTTCTCTTTTTATCCTTGCCTCTGTTAAGTAACCTCCTCAAGCTTCGCATATAGTTGAAATGTCAAAAATACAGAATTATAAAGAGTAAAATATTAAAATCCATTTATCCCCTCCCCTCAGTTCCAATACAAATATAGTCATTATTAATGATTTGGTGTGTTCTGTGCAGTTGTTTTTCTTTATATACTTTTTACTTACACGCACATAGAAGGTCATATGCAAATACCTTACTTTCATTAAATAGTTTGATCATTACACAAGTATGAGATGATGCTATATACTCTTTTGGTTTTGTTTTTTTTAATTAATTAAATAGTTTATTTATTTATTTATGACTACATTGGGTCTTTGTTGCTGCCTGTGGGCTTTCTCTAGTTGCAGAGAGTGGGGGCTACTCTTCGTTATGGTACGTGGGCTTCTCGTGGTGGTGGCTTCTCTTCTTGCAGAGCATGGACTCTAGGCGCCCAAGCTTCAGTAGGTGTGGCTTGTGGGCTCTAGAGCACAGGCTTAGTTGTTGTGGTGCACGGGCTTAGTTGCTCCACGGCCTGTGGGATCTTCCCAGACCAGGGATCGAACCCGTGTCCCCTGCATTGGCAGGAGGATTCTTAACCACTGCACCACCAAGGAAGTCCCTCTATATACTCTTTTAAAATTTTTTATTCAATTTATTTAAACTAAAGAAAAACCCAAAATAGTCCACCCATTTCTCCGTACCCCCCACCTCTTACAATCACCAGTCTGTTCTTTGTATCTCCATTTTTTTTTTTAACATTCCACATATATCAGAGATCATACAGTATTTGTCTTTCTCTGTCTGATTTATTTCACTTAGCATAATGCCCTTGAGGGCTGTGTGTGTGTGTGTGTAAATAAAATATACTCTTTTGTAGATTTATTAGCCTTTACAAATATCAAAGTACCTATTTTGAAGTAATTTTATGATGGCTGCTCTAAAATATTTGGCAGAGAATTCCAAACTCTGATTTATCTCAGTGTTGACATGTGTCAGTTGTCATTTCTCATTTAAGCTGTGTTTCCTGGTTCTTGGTATGATGAGTCATTTTCAACTATATCCTGGATATTATGTTAGAAGGTTCTTGATCTTACTTAAATCTTATTTTGGCAGGCAGATGCCCTGTTTAGGTTTAGCCTGTAGGTCCTGGTGGCCCTCACAAGCTGCACTGATGTTCTCTCTGTGAGTAGATAAGGTACAGCTGTCAGCTGTGGGGAGATGTGGGGAGAGTGGCTGGTTTGTCCTGTCAAAGACTTACTGGTGATGATGCCACAGAAAAGTTGCCCTAGGCCATCATTAGATATGGATCTGAATGCCAAGTTTCTGCTGCTCATCTCTTTCCAGGTCCCTTGGTCAGACAGATCAGGCTTTTCTTGTATTTTATACTTTGTTTTTGTTGTTGTTGTCATTGTTTTTCATTTTTTTGTTTGCTGGTTTGTCTTTCTGTTCAGGGTTGGAGGGCTCCCTGACACACTATTAGGCATGCATAGAATATAAAAATAAAATCCAGGGAACTCATAGGTGTCCTTTTGGTCCTGTGGACCCTAGCCAGTCTATTTTCTTTCTCTCTACTTTGCAGAGTCTTTTTATGATTGTCTTTTGAATTATTTCTAGGGTGTTTAGTTGAATTTAGGAAGATGGAACAGGGGAAATTGGTTCTATACTATCTTACCCTAGAACTGGAAGCTCAAAGCATGTATTTTTAATTGTTTGTTTTCTGTCATTAATTTTGCTTTTAGTTTGATTACATCCTCTCCTTCACATTATTTAGGTTTATTCCACTGCTCTTCTTTTAAATTACTGAGTTTAATGTCTAGCATATTCAGTTAAATCTTCTTTGTTTTCTAATAGAGTTGGCATTGCAAGATTTTATTTTTTACAGAAAACAAATGGGGTGACATCTCAGGAATTTTTATGTTCAGCGTTTTCAGTGTATTTTGAAAAGAGAAAGGTAGCTTACCAAGTGAAATAAAGGTCCCATTTTTCCAATGGTGGAGTTCACACTGGGAGGGGGCAGCCAGCCAGGAAATGCTTTCACAGTCTTTTTTCCTCCAGCAATGGCCCTGTGACTATTTCTAGCCAGTAGAGTGTGAGCAGAGACTTCTGTGCCACCTCCAGGCCTAATGAGTAAAAATTCAGCACGTGGAAAAAATAATACAGAACCTATGAGCCCAAATTCTTGAATAAGTCTTTGAAATTTGCCTTCCTTTGTTTATACACTCAGTACTATTACCTGAAAAACTTCAGTTACATGTATCACTATATACATGTTTAGATCTATAATTTGTATATCTTATCTGCAAGCTGAAAAAGATTCCCTCATTTGCAAATGAGTTATTTAGAAGAGTCTGTCTTTAAATTTAACTGAAAGGCTTTTATTTTGATTACTACTTCAGTATTATTTTCTAATTGTATTCATTGCATTTAGAAAATATAACATTAAAAAACTGCTTTTTGAAATGTACTGATATAATCTTTATGAATTCATAGATGATCACTGTTACTAATATTGCACAAGTTTTAGTAAAAAATGAGTAATCCATGTAACTAGAGTACAATATTCATTATTTGTCTATTAGATCAAGCCTACTTATTCAGTTCCTCTATATACTTAATACTTGTTTTCCATTTGTTTTACTGATTTCTGAGAGGAGTGTGTTAAAGTTTTCAAATATAATTTTGTGTTTGATCATTTCAATTTTGCTTATATATTTCAAAGTAATGATTAAATACATTAAAAGTCACAAGTATTATATCATAAGTATGTTTTTATCTTCAGTAACATTTTTTCTTGTTTATTTTCTGAATACTATTTTGTTTGATAGTAATAAAATGATACTATAATTTATAGAATTTTAAAAATTATTGTGATAAGACTACTTGAGCTCTACCTAAGCGCTCAATACAGTGTTGTTAATTCTAAGTATAATGTTGTATAGCAGATCTCTAGAACTTATTCATCTTGTGTAACTGAAAATTTATACCCCTTGAAAAGAATCACCTCTCTTCACTCTCTAGCAACCGCCATTCCACTCTTTGTGTCTATGCGTTTGACTATTTAACATACCTCATGCAGTGGGATCATGTAGTATTTGTCCTTCTATGACTGGCTTATTTCACTTAACATAATGTACTCCAGGTTCATCAGTGCTGTTGCATATGGAGGTATCTCCTTTTCTTTTAAGGTTGAAAAATCGTCTGTGTGTGTGTGTGTGTGTGTGTGCTTATGTGTGTGTGTTTTCTTTATCCATTCATCTCTCAATGGATATTTAGGTTATATCTGTGTCATGGCTATTGTGAATAATGCTGCAGTGGACATGGGAATGCATATATCTCTACAGGATCCTTATATCAATTCTCTTGGCTATATACCCAGAAGTGGGATTGATTGATCATATGATTATTCTATTTTGAACTTTTTTGAGTAAAGTCCATCCTGATTTCTATAGTGGCTGCACCATTTTAAATTTCTACTAACACCATACAAGGGGTTCTATTGGGTTGGCCAAAATGTACATTCATTTTTTTCCATAAGATGGCTCTAGTAGCACTTAGCTGTCTTTAACTTCATTCGAAACAATTTCATTAGATTGTATTGTGACAGCTGACATATCAGCATGCATTTAAAAAAACTTATCAAAATTGGTGAATTTTTGTATAGCCATTTTAATATTGAAGATGGAAGAAAAAAAGCAACATTTTCGGCATATTATGCTTTATTATTTCAAGAAAGGTAAAAACACAACTGAAACACACAAAAGGATTTGTGCAGTATATGGAGAAGGTGCTGTGACTGATCGAACGTGAAGGGGTTTGCAAAGTTTCATCATGAAGATTTCTCGCTGGGTGATGCTCCACAGTCAGGTAGACCAGCTGAAGTTGATAGCTATCAAATAGAGACATTAATTGAGAATAATCAGTGTTATACCACGTGGGAGATAGCTGACATACTCAAAATATCCAAATCAAGTGCTGAAAATCATTTGCACCAGCTTGGTTATGTGAATCGCTTTGATGTTCAGGTTCCACATAAGTTAAGCGAAAAAAACCTTCCTGACCATATTTCTCCATGCGATTCTCTACTTAAATGTAATTAAAACGTTCCATTTTTAAAACAAATTGTGATTGGCAATGAAAAGTGGATACTGTACAATAATAATGTGGAAGGGAAGGAATCGTGGGGCAAGTGAAATGAACCACCATCAACCACACCAAATGCCGGTCTTCATCCAAAGAAGGTGATGGCGGGACTAGAAGGGAGACCTTTATTATGAGCTCCTTCAGGGAAAACAAGTGATTAATTCCAGCAAGTACTGATCCCAGTTAGACCAACTGAAAGCAGCACTTGATGAAAAGCATCCAAATTAGTCAACAGAAAACACATAATCTTCTATCAGGATAACGCAAGACCACATGTTTCTCTGATGACCAGGCAAGAACTGTTACAGCTTAGCTGGGAAGTTCGGATTCATCCGCCATATTCACCAGACATTGCACCTTCAGATTTCCATTTATTTCGGTCTTTATAAAATTCTCTTAATGGAAAAAATTTCAATTCCCTGGAAGACTGTAAAAGGCACCTGTAACAGTTCTTTGCTCAAAAAGATAAAAAGTTTTTGGATGATGGAATTATGAAGTTGCCTGAAAAATGGCAGAAGGTAGTGGAGCAAAAGGATGACTGCATTGTTCAATAAACTTCTTGGTGAAAATGAAAAATGTGTCTTTTATTTTTACTTCAAAACAGAGGGAACTTTTTGGCCAACCAAAAAGTTATCCACACACTCTTGAACACTTTTCTTTTTTTTCTTTGTTTTGTAACATCTTTATTGGAGTATAATTGCTTTACAATGTTGTGTTAGTTTCTGCTGTATAACAAAGTGAATCAGCTCTACATATACATATATCCCCTTATCTCCTCCCTCTTGCATCTCCCTCCCACCATCCCTATCCAACCCTCTAGGTGGTCACAAAGCACCGAGCTGATCTCCCTGGGCTATGTGGCTGCTTCCCACTAGCTATCTATTTTACATTTGGTAGTGTATATAGGTCCATGCCACTCTCTCACTTCGTCCCAGCTTACCCTTCCCTCTCCCTGTATCCTCAAGTCCATTCCCTATGTCTGCATCTTTATTCCTGTCCTGCCCCTAGGTTCCTCAGAACCATTTTTTTTAGATTCCATATATATGTCTTAGCATACAGTATTTGTTTTTCTCTTTCTGACTTCACTCTGTATGAAAGACTCTAGGTCCATCCACCTCACTACAAATAAGTCAATTTTGCTTCCTTTTAAGGCTGAGTAATAATCCATTGTATATATGTGTCACATCTTCTTTATCTATTCATCTGTCGATGGACACTTAGGTTGTTCCATGTCCTGGCTATTAAAAATAAAGCTGGGGCTTCCCTGGTGGTGCAGTGGTTGAGAGTCCGCCTGCCGATGCAGGGGACACGGGTTCATGCCCTGGTCCGGGAACATCCCCCATGCCGCAGAGCGGCTAGGCCCATGAGCCATGGCCGCTGAGCCTGCGCGTCCGGAGCCTGTGCTCCGCAACAGGAGAGGCCACAACAGTGAGAGGCCCGTTTTAGTTTTTTAAGGAACCTCCATACTGTTCTCCATAGTGGCTGTATCGATTTACATTCACACCAACAGTGCAAGAGGGTTCCCTTTTCTCCACACCCTCTCCAGCATTTATTGTTTGTAGATTTTTTGATGATGGCCATTCTGACTGGTGTGAGGTGATACCTCACTGTAGTTTTCATTTGCATTTCTCTAATGATTAATGATGTTGAACATTCTTTCATGTGTTCGTTGGCAATCTGTATATCTTCTTTGGAGAAATGTCTGTTTAGGTCTTCTGCCCATTGTTGGATTGGGTTGTTTATTGTTTTGACTGCATGAGCTGCTTGTAAATTTTGCAGATTAATCCTATGTCAGTTGCTTCATTTGCAAATATTTTCTCCCATTCTGAGGGTTGTATTTTCATCTTGTTTATGATTTCCTTTGCTGTGCAAAAGCTTTTAAGTTTCATTAGGTCCCATCTTTCTATTTTTGTTTTTATTCCATTTCACTAGGAGGTGGGTCGAAAAGGATCTTGCTGTGATGAATGTCATAAAGTGTTCTGGCTATGTTTTTCTCTAAGAGTTTTATAATGTCTGGCCTTACATTTAGGTGTTTACTCCACTTTGACTTTATTTTTGTGTATGGTGTTAGGGAGTGTTCTAATTTCATTCTTCTAAATGTAGCTGTTCAGTTTTCCAAATACCATTTATTGAAGAGGCTATCTTTTCTCCATTGTATATTCTTGCCTCCTTTATGAAAATTAAGGTGACCATATGTGTGTGGGTTTATCTCTGGACGTTCTATCCTGTTCCATTGATCTATATTTCTGTTTTTGTGCCAGTACCATACTGCCTTGATTACCTTAGCTTTCTAGTATTGTCTGAAGTCCGGGAGCCTGATTCCTCCAGCTCCATTTTTCTTTCTCAAGCTTGCTTTGGCTGTTCGGGGTCTTTTGTGTTTCCATACAAATTGTGACATTTTTTGTGCTAGTTCTGTGAAAAATGCCATTGGTGGTTTGATAGGGATTGCATTGAATCTGTGGATTGCTTTCGGTAGTATAGCCATTTTCACAATATTGATTCTTCCGATCCAAGAACATGGTATATCTCTCCATCTGTTTGTATCATCTTTAATTTCTTTCACCAGTGTCTTATAGTTTTCTGCATACAGTTATTCTGTCTCCTTAGGTAGGTTTATTCCTAGGTATTTTATTCTTTTTAGTGCAGTGGTAAATGGAAGCATTTCCTTAATTTCACTTTCAAATATTTCATCATTACTGTATAGGAATGCAAGAGATTTCTGTGCATTAATTTTGCATCCTGCTATTTTACCAAATTCATTGATTAGCTCTAGTAGTTTTCTAGTAGCATCCTTGGGATTCTTTATGTGTAGTAGCATGTTATCTGCAAACAGTGACAGCTTTACTTCTTCTTTTCCAATTTGGATTCCTTTTATTTCTTTTTCTTCTCTAAGAAGAAAAGATTGCTGTCGCTAAAACTTCCAAAACTATGTTGAATAATAGTGGTGAGAGTGGACAACCTTGTCTTCTTCCTGATCTTAGAGGAAATGGTTTCAGTTTTTCACCATTGAGAACGATGTTGGCTGTGGCTTTGTCATATATGACCTTTATTATGTTGAGGAAAGTTCCCTCTGTGCCTACTTTCTGGAGGGTTTTTATCACAAATGGGTGTTGAATTTTGATGAAAGCTTTTTCTGCATCTACTGAGATTATCATATGGTTTTTATCTTTCAATTTGTTAATATGGTTTATCACATTGATTGCTTTGCATATATTGAAGAATCCTTGCATTCCTGGGATAAACCCCACTTGGTCATGGTGTATGATCCTTTTAATGTGCCGTTGGATTCTGTTTGCTAGTATTTTGTAGAGGATTTTTGCATCTATGTTCATTAGTGATATTGGCCTGTAGTTTTCTTTCTTTGTGACATCTTTGTCTGGTTTTGGTATCAGGGTGATGGTGGCCTCGTAGAATAATGTTTGGGACTGTTCCTCCCTCTGCTATATTTTGGAAGCGTTTGAGAAGGATAGGTGTTAGCTCTTCTCTAAATGTTTGATAGAATTTGCCTGTGAAGCAATCTGGTCCTGGGCTTTTGTTTGTTGGAAGATGTTTAATCACAGTCTCAATTTCAGTGCTTGTGATTGGTCTGTTTACATTTTCTATTTCTTCCTGATTCAGTCTTGGCAGGTTGTGCATTTATAAGAATTTGTCCATTTCTTCCAGTTTGTCCATTTTATTGGCATATAGTTGCTAGTAGTAATCTCTCATGATCCTTTGTATTTCTGCAGTGTCAGTTGTTACTTCTCCTTTTTCATTTCAAATTTAGTGATTTGAGTCTTCTCCCTATTTTTCTTGATGAGTCTGGCTAATGGTTTATTAATTTTGTTTATCTTCTCAAAGAACCAGCTTTTAGTTTTATTGATCTTTGCTATCATTTCCTTCATTTCTTTTTCATTGATTTCTGATCTAATCTTTATGATTTCTTTCCTTTTGCTAACTATGAGGTTTTTATGTTCTTCTTTCTCTAATTGCTTTTGGTGTAAGGTTATGTTGTTTATTTGAGATGTTTCTTGTTTCTTGAGGTAGAATTGTATTGCTATAAACTTCCCTCTTAGAACTGCTTTTGCTGCGTCCCATAGGTTTTGGGTCATCGTGTTTTCATTGTCATTTGTTTCTAGGTATTTTGTTATTTCCTCTTTGATTTCTTCAGTGATCTCTTGGTTATTTAATAGTGTATTGTTTAGCCTCCATGTGTTTGTATTGTTTGAGGATTTTTTCCTGTAATTGCTATGTAGTCTCATAGCGTTGTGGTCGGAAAAGATATTTGATACAATTTCAATTTTCTTAAATTTACCAAGGACTGATTTGTGACCCAAGATATGATCTATCCTGGAGAATGTTCCATGAGCGCTGGAGAAGAAAGTGTATTCGGTGTTTTTGGATAGAATGTCCTAGAAATATCAATTAAGTCCATCTTGTTTAGTATATCACTTAAAGCTTATGTTTCTGTATTTATTTTCATTTTAGATGATTTGTCCATTTGTGAAAGTGGGGTGTTGAAGTCCCCTACTATGATTGTTTTACTGTCAGTTTCCCCTTTGATGGCTGTCAGCATTTGCCTTATGTATTGAGGTGCTCCTATGTTGGGTGCATAAATATTTACAATTGATTTATCTTCTGCTTGGATTGCTCGCTTCATCATTATGTAGTGTCCTTCTTTGTCTCTTGTAATAGTCTTTATTTTAAAGTCTATTTTGTCTGATATGAGAATTGCTACTCCAGCTTTCTTTTGATTTCCATTTGCATGGAATATCTTTTTCCATCCTCTCACTTTCAGCCTATATGTGTCCCTAGGTCTGAAGTGGGTCTCCTGTAGACAGCATATATATGGGTCTTGTTTTTGTATCCATTCAGCCAGACTGTGTCTTTTGGTTGGAGCATTTAATCCAGTTACATTTGAGGTAGTTATTGATATGTATGTTCCTATTACAATTTTCTTAATTGTTTTGGGTTTGTTATTCCAGGTCTTTTCCTTCTCTTGTGTTTCCTGCCTAGAGAAGTTCTTTTAGCATTTGTTGTAAAGCTAGTTTGGTGGTGCTGAATTCTCTTAGGTTTTGCTTATCTGTAAAGGTTTTAATTTCTCCGTTGAACCTGAATGATATCCTTGCTGAGTAGAGTAATCTTGGTTGTAGGTTTTTTCCTTTTTATCACTTTAAATATGTCATGCCACTCCCTTATGGCTTACAGAGTTTCTGCTGAAAGATCACCTGTTAACCTTATGGTGATTCCCTTGTATTTTATTTGCTATTTTTCCCTTGCTGCTTTTAATATTTTTTTCTTGGTATTTAATTTTTGATAGTTTGATTAATACGTGTCTTGGCTTGTTTCTCCTTGGATTTATCCTGTATGGGACTCTCTGTGCTTCCTGCACTTGATTGACTCTTTCCTTTCTTATGTTAGGGAAGTTTTCAACTATAATCTCTTCAAATATTTTCTCAGTCCCTTTCTTCTTCTCTTCTTCTGGGACCCGTATAATTTGAATGTTGGTGCATTCAGTGTTGTCCCGGAGGTCTTTAAGACTGTCCTCAATTCTTTTCATTCTTTTTTCTTTATTCTGCTCTGTGGTAGTTATTTCCACTATTTTATCTTCCAGGTCACTTATCCATTCTTCTTCCTCAGTTATTCTGCTATTGATTCCTTCTAGAGAATTTTCAGTTTCATTTATTGTGTTGTTCATCATTGTTTGTTTGCTCTTTAGTTCTTCTAGGTCCTTGGTAAATGTTTCTTGTATTTTCTCCATTCTATTTAAACGATTTTGGATCATCTTTCCTTTCATTACTCTGAATTCTTTTTCAGGTAAACTGCCTATTTCCTATTCATTTATTTGGTCTGGTGGGTTTTTACCTTGCTCTTTCATCTGCCTCATATTTCTCTGTCTTCTCATTTTGCTTAACTTACTGTGTTTGAGGTCTCCTTTCAACAGGCTGCAGGTTCGTAGTTCCTGTTGTCTGCCCCCAGTGGATGAGATTGGTTCAGTGACTTGTTTAGGTTTCCTGGTAGAGGGGACTGGTGCCTGTTTTCTGGTTGTGTGGAGCTGGATCTTGTCTTTCTGGTGAGCAGGGCCATGTCCGGTGGTGTGTTTTGGGGTTTCTGTGAACTTAGTATGATTTTAGGCAGCCTCTCTGCTAGTGGGTGGGGTTGTGTTCCTGTCTTGCTAGTTGATTTGCATGGGGCATCCAGCAGTGGAGCTTGCTGACCATTGGGTGGAGCTGGGAGAGCTCTTGCCATTTGATATTATGTGGAGCCAGGAGGTCTCTGGTGGGCCAATGTCCTGAACTCAGCTCTCCCACCTCAGAGGCACATGCCTGACACCTGGCCGGAGCACCAAGACCCTGTCAGCCACACGGCTCAGAAGAAAAGGGAAAAGAAAGAAAGAAAGAAAAAGAATAAATAAAATTAAAAAAATATTAAAATAAGAAATAAAATAAATTATTAATAATTAAAAAATTAAACAGTAATAAAAATGAAAGAAAGAAAGAAGAGAGCAACCAAACCAAAAAACAAATCCAGTAATGATAACAAGCACTAAAGACTATACAAAAAAAAAAAAAAATGGACAGACAGAATCCTAGGACAAATGGCAAAAGCAAAGTTATACAGACAAAATCTCAC
Source organism: Monodon monoceros (assembly GCF_005190385.1). NCBI lineage: Eukaryota > Metazoa > Chordata > Mammalia > Artiodactyla > Monodontidae > Monodon > Monodon monoceros. The sequence goes on from NW_021703778.1 coordinate 104,208,185, forward strand.
AAAGAAGCATACACATACACACTCACAAAAAGAGAAAAAGGAAAACAATATATATCTATATATAAAATAAAGGAACAGAGCTATCAAATCAATGAAAAAATCTACCAATGATAATAAACTCTAAATACTAAGCTAAGATAGACATAAAACCAGAGACAAATTAGATACAGAAAGCAAATCCCAAGTCTACAGTTGCTCCCAAAGTCCCTCACCTCAGTTTTGGGATGACTCGTTGTCTATTCAGGTATTCCAGAGATGCAGTGTACATCAAGTTGATTGTGGAGATTTAATCCACTGCTCCTTTGGCTGCTGGGAGAAATTCCCCTTTCTCTTCTTTGTTCCCACAGCTGCTAGGTTCAGCTTTGGATTTGGCCCCGCCTCTGCGGGTAGGTTGCCTGAGGGTGTCTGTTCCCCACCCAGACAGGACAGGGTTAAAGTAGTAGCTGATTAGGGGGCTCTGGCTCACTCAGGCCAGGGGGAGGGAGGGGTACGGAATGAGGGGCAAGCCTGCGGCGATAGAGGCCAGCATGATGTTGCAACAGCCTAAGGCTCACTCTGTGTCCTCCCAGAGAAGTTGTCCCAGGATCATGAGACCCTGGCAGTGGCAGGCTGCACAGGCTCTGATGAGGGGAGCTGGGGATAATGACCTGTAGTTGCACACAGGATTCTTGGTTGATGCAGCGGCAGCTGCCTTCGCATTTCATGCCCATCTCTGGTGTCCGCCCTTATAGCCGAGGCTTGCGCCCATCTCTGGAGCTCATTTAGGCAGTGCTCTGAATCCCCTCTCCTCATGCACCCTGAAACAATGGTCTCTTGCCTCTTAGGCAGTTCCAGACTTTTTCCTGGGCTCCCTCCCAGCTAGCTGTTGCACACTAGCCCCCTTCAGGCTGAGTTCACGCAGCCAACCCCAGTCCTCTCCCTGGAATCTGACCTCTGAAGCCAGAGCCTCAGCTCCCAGCCCCCACCTGCCCCAGTGGGTGAGCAGACAAGCCTCTCAGGCTGGTGAGTGCTGGTCAGCACTGATCTTCTGTGCGGGAATCTCTCTGCTTTGCCCTCTGTACCCCTCTTGCTGAGCTCTCCTCCATGGCTTCAAAGCTTCCTCCCTGCCCATCTCCCATCTCCACCAGTGAAGGCGGTTCCTGGTGTATGGAAACTTTTCCTCCTTCACAGCTCCCTCCCAGAGGTGCAGGTCCCATCCCTATTCTTTTGTCTCTGTTCTTTCTTTTCCCCTCCCCAGGTACATGGGATGTGTCTTGCCTTTTGGGAAGTCAGAGGTCTTCTGCCAGCGTTCAGTAGGTGTTCTGTAGGAGATGTTCCACATGTAGATGTATTTCTGATGTATTTGTTGGGAGGAAGGTGATCTCCACGTCTTACTCCTCCCCCTTCTTGAAGGTCTATCCTTGAACACTTACATCATTTTGATAATAACCATCTTAGCAAAAGCATTTTTGTTTTGATTTGCATTTCACTGATGATTAGTGATGTTGACTATGTTTTCATAGAGCTGTTGGCACTTGTTTGTCTTTGGAGAAACAAATGATTTGCCCATTTATTTATTTATTTATTTTTTTAGTTATTGAGTTTTGGGAGTTCCTTATATATTTTGGATTTTAGTTCCTTATTAAATATATGCTTTGCACTATTTTTTTAACCACTGTATAGGTTGCCTCTTCACTCTATGATGTTTTCTTTTGCTGTACAGAAACCTGTTTGTTTGATATAGTCTCAGTTGTCTATTTTGCTGTTTTTTGCTTCTGTTTTTGTTGTCATATCTAAAAAATCACTGCCTAGACCGATGTCATGACGTTTTTCCTCTATGTTTTCTTCCAGGAGTTTTGAAGTTTCAGTTTTCATATTTAAATCTTTAATCCATCTTGCATTGATTTTTGTGTACGGTGAAAGATAATTTGTAAATCTTTGCATGTGGATATCCAGTTTTCTCAATACCATTTCTTTAAGAGACTGTTTTCCCCACTGTATTCTTGTTACCCTTGTTAAATACCTGTTGTTTGTTTTACCCTAATAGCAAAGCCAGACAAAGATACTACGCGAAAAGAAAACTAGAGGCTAATATCTCTAATGAACATAAATACAAAAATTCTCAGCAAAATACCAGGGAGCTAAATTCAACAAGACATTAAAAAGATCAGACAAGATGATCAAGGGGATTTATCCATGGCACACAAGGATAGTTCAGCATATGCAGATTGCTAAACATGATCCACCACAATAACAGAATGAAGGATAAAAAACACATGATCATCTCAAAAGATGCAGAAAAAGCTTTTGAAAAAATTCAGTATCCTTTCATGATAAAAACGCAGACCAAACAAGATATAGAAAGAATGTACCTCAAAATAATAAAGGCCATGTATTAAAAGCCCACGGCTAACATGATGTTCAATGGTTAAAAAAAAAAAGACTGAAAGCTTTTTCTCTAAGATCACGAATAAGACAAGGATACCCACTCCCACCACTTCTAGTCAACATAGTACTGGAGGTCCTGGATAGATCACTTCAGTAAGAAAAATAAAAGGCATCCAAATTGAAAAGGAAGAAGTATGCTTGTCTCTGTCTGCATATGTCATAGTTTTATATGTAGAAAACCCTAAAGACTCAGACAAAAAGTGTTAGAACTAATAAAAAATGCATCAGAGTTGCAGGGTACAAAATCAGTATATAAAATAGTTGCTATTTACGATAGCATTTAAAAGAATAAAATGCTTAGGAATTAATTTACCCTTGGAGATGAAACATCTGTACACAGAAAACTGTAAAACATCAATGAAAAATTTGAAGTAGACACAGATAAGTGGAAAGATATCCCATGTTTATGGTTGGAATGATTGAAATTGTTCAAATATCCTCACTACCCAAATTAATCTGTAGATCCAATGTAATTCCTGTCAAGATTCCAAAGTCATTTTTCACTGGATAGAAAAAATTCCTAAAATTCATATGGAACCCCAAAAGACCCTGAATAGCCAAAACAGCCTTGACCAAGAAGAATAAAGCTGTAGGCATCACCTGTCTTGTTTTAAAAATATATTACAAAGCTACAGTAATCAAAATAATATGGTACTGGCATAAAAACAGACATATAGACCAGTGGGGGAGAATGGAGTCCAGAAATCTACATGCCCATGGTCTACTACATTCTGCAACTACATTCCTAAGAACACACAAGGAATAGATAGTCTCTGAAACAAATGGTGTTGGGAAATCACAAAATGCACATGTAGAATGATGAAATTGGATCCTATCTTACACCGTAATCCAAAATCAACTCATATAGATTAAACACTTAAGAATAAGACCTGAAACTGTAAAACTACTAGAAGAAAAGTGAGGGAAAAAACATCTTGACATTTGTCTGGGCAATGATTTTTGGATATGACTCCAAAAGTACAGGCAACAAAAGCAAAAATAGACAAAGGGATTACATCAAACTAAAAAGCTTCTGTATAGCAAGGGAAACAATCAAGAGAGTGAAAAGTCAACTTAAAGAGTGGCAGAAAATATCTGTAAACCATACATTTGATAAGGGTTTAATATCCAAAATATATATGGAACACAAATGAATCAATTGACAAAAGACAAACCGATTAAAAAGTGGGCAATGGACCTGAAGACATTACTCCAAAGACCTACAGGTATACAAAAGAGTACTCAACATCACTAGTCTTTAGGGAAATTCAAATCAAAAGGCAAATCAGGATGAAATATCGCCTTACATCAATTAGAATGCCTATTATCAAAAAGACAAAAATTACTAGTATTGGCAAGGAGGTAGAGAAAAGGGAGCCCTTTTGGTGGTGATGTAAATTGGTACACCCATTATGGAAGTAGTATGAGGATCACCTCAATAATTAAAAATAGAATTATCATATGATCCTGCCATCCCACTTTTGGGTATATAGCCAAAGGAAATGAAAACAGTATCTGCACTTTCATGGTCATTGCAGCATTATTCACAATGACCAAGCTATGGGAACAATCTAAGTGTCTATCAGTGGATAAAAGGATAAAGCAAATTTGGTATGTACATACAATGGAATATTATTCAACCTTATAAAATGAAATCAACATTTGTGACAACATGGCTGAACCTGCCAAACATTATGCTAAGTGAAACAAACAAGATACAGAAAAATACTGTATGATTTCATTTATATGTAGAATGTGAAAAGGTTGACTCATAAAAACAGAGAGTAGACTGGTGGTTGCCAGGGGCTGGAGAGTGGGGGAAATCAGGAGATGTTGGTCAAAGGGTACAACGTTTCAGTTATGTAGTGTGAATAACTTCT
>NW_021703778.1:104212501-104341047 GCF_005190385.1 Monodon monoceros
GAAGTTAATAATATTGTATTTTATACTTGAAATTTCTGAGAGGAGATCTTGAGTGGTCTCACAACACACACACACCTGAGGTGATGCAAATGTTAATTAGCTTGATCATGGTAATTATTTCACAAAATAATTATATATCAAAAATTGTGTATCAAAACATCATGTTGGGGGCTTCCCTGGTGGCGCAGTGGTTGAGAGTCCGCCTGCCGACGCAGGGGATACGGGTTCGTGCCCCGGTCTGGGAAGATCCCACATGCCGCGGAGCGGCTAGGCCCGTGAGCCATGGACGCTGAACCTGTGCGTCCGGAGCCTGCTGCTCCGCAACGGGAGAGGCCACAGCAGTGAGAGGCCTGCGTACCGCAAAAAAAAAAAAAACCCAAAAAACCCCCATCGTGTTGTACACCTTAAATATATAATCTTTATTTGTCAATTATACCTCAATAAAGCTGGGCAAAAAAAAAAAAAAAGACATAAAATCCAATGGAATGGACTAGAGAGCCCAGAAATAAACTGATGAATATATAGTCAACTGATACTCGACAAAATGCTAAGAATATGCAATAAATAAAGGATAACCTCTTTATAGTATTTATTGTTAAAAATTCCTTTTTAAAAATTTATAGTAAAATATTTAACTGTAAAAAGCTCAAGTGTATTATGATGAAACCATGTGTCCCTATCGCAGAGCTTAATGAATAACACAAATGTACTATATTTGAATTTCCATTGAATATATTCTTTCTTCCCATTTTCCTATTCCAGTGAAACAAATATCCTGAATTTGGTTTTTATCATTTCCATGATTTTTAAATACTTTCATAATATGTGAATTGTTCCTAAATGATGTATAGCATTATTTGAATATTTTCATACTTTTTAAAGAGAATCCTACTTTATGTATATTTTAGCAACTTGCTTTTTTGATGAAAATGAAGCCTGTAAATTTATCCATATTATTATTTTTACTACTGTATGTGATTATGGTATATGTCCATATCTTTGTTTACCCATTCTCCTATTGAAAGATATTTAGATGTTTTCTAGTTTATTACTATCAGCTGCTAATTGCTGTTTTGTCTCTGACTCTTGTACGTATTTATTTCTTGTAATAGGTACACACGTATGCACACACACACACACAAATGAGTGGGTTTTCTGAGTTATAGGTTCCATGCAACTTTCATTTAAAGTAGTTATCACAATAGTTTCTGAAGTGTTTGTGTCTAATACACTAGTTACAGCCTAGTGAGCACAGTATAAGAATTGTCATTCCTTTAAATACTTTTAATGTTTGTTGTTTTAAATATAGATAATGATGCAGATACATATATAAATATATACACATATTCTTATATACACATATATCAATACTTAGGGGCATATATATGTGTGTATATATATATATATATATATGTTTATATATATGAAATAGGGTGAATTGAGTATTGATATTCTCCAATCAGCATTATATAATATGGCAATGTGGATCAAAAACAGTAATTTCAGACATTGATCCATGTTCTAGGTTAATTCTAAAGAAACAATCAAGTGTATTTCCAAACATTCATACACAAGATTATTTACTGTGTCCCGTGTTTGAGACAAAACTTGGAAAAAACATAACTGTCTAAAATGCATGTTGTTATAGATATGATAGCATATGCCAACTTGTGGCAGATAATAACAGTGTACAGATAATTTTATTAAGTAAACCTGGAAGTTATAAACAATTACTTATGAAATAGTGATATTTTTCTTAGAACATCTATCGATTCATCACTAGCTTTATCTGTTTGTTTTCAGGCCTTGATATTTGCTCGTCTTTCTGCCGGAAATAATTTTCCCTGAGTTTTTATGTTAAGTTATTCAGGTTTTGACTCAAATATATATATGTTCTAGACTTTAGAGCAATTTTAAATTGTAAATTTTTTTAAAGTTATTTTTTCTTAAATTAGTAAATACTTCTCTAGAATATGTTCAGTAAAGCATACTTTAAAGTGTTGAACTAAACCAGGGTCCCCTTTGAATATTTTTTCAGCTAATTATCTATCAGAGATATATTTGGATTTTAAAATTTATCTGTTAAACCTTGGATGGTCTATTCATATTGTTGATATCATGAATATAGTTATCGTAAAACTAGGCCACTTTCCATAATCATACAGCATCAAAAGAATTAGTTAACTATAATTGCCCAGAACATTAATTAAATGTCTGGCAAAATTTAGATACTGAAATATTGTTATTAAAAAAAATCTAGCCAGTTTTGGTTGTGTTACAAACACATTTTCTTTTTTTCTGTATTGCAAATGTTTTTGTTAAATTTATCTGTGCTAAATATTAGCTAATATCAATCAAGTATTAAAGTGATTTTAGCTAGTAATTTTGAAAGTTGTTGTTTTGATAAGAATAACATCATATATACAAACAATTGACAGTATAACCCTTGAGAAAATTATTGCAGATTTTTTTAACCTCACAATAATATTTAATCCAATATAATCTGCAACTATAGACAGATTAAGATAATACCTCTTCATTCAAGCTTACATATTCAGCATATAAATCTATGGTGAAATAAACAGAAGAGTATCATACTGTCTCTGGTTTAGGTAATTCGTATGAATTTTTTAACTTAAAATGTTTTATGACATATAGTCTTCAATGGCAATACATGCTAACTGGATAGAAATTTCAGACGTGGCACAAAATGCTATTTATTTTCTATTTCATAGATTGGATTCTATAATGTTCCTTGGAGACCTTTTTACTGGCTTTTTGTTCTTAGGCAAAGTCATATGAATGGATCATAAACTATAACAAAATTATTATCACTGTTTATGTTTAAAACAATTGAGGTGTCTAAAAGACCACAAACAGCTATTATAGTTACATAGCTCTGATATTCAATCAGATCTTATTTCTGCTATTGCCATTTGAAACCTCCTGGTAGCCCAGAGACCAAGGTATTAAAATAGGATTTACATGGTTTAAATTTTTGTTTCTTATATTAATTTTTTAGGAAGTGTTTTATGGAGATAGCAAGATACAGCATTCTCCCTTTTCCTGTGTTATGCTATTTCCTCTCCTGAAAATTCTGTGATAAAAGTACTACTCACAGTTCAAGCACTTGTTTAATTTCCCAAAGCAAAACCCTTTAGGCACAGCCACAGTTTCTAAAAACTATACTGGAAGAGATAAATAGATTTTAAAAATTTCACAGTCGAATGTAGAAAAAAGATTCAAACCTCTACTTTCTTCACTTTCTACTGAATATGAAAATACTTTCATGCATAATTATGAAATTTTAAAAGAGATTAGTTACACAACAATAAAATTATAGTTCCTCTGAGCAGGCAATTATTACTTTTTCCTGAAGATGGACTTCGTAATTACTTGAAGTAAAACAAAAGAATGTCCAGAAAGTTACTGCATGCCTTCAGATATACAAGGAAGAAGCAAAGTTGATACATTTAATTATCTGCCCCCATCCATGTACAAGCTCTATCAACATCTCCCACCAGAGTACTACATTTTTTACAACTGATGAACCTACATTGACGAATCATTATTACCCAAAGACCATAGTTTATATTAAGGTTCACTCTTGGTGTTACACATTCTGTGGCTTTTAACAAATGTACGGTGAAATGTATTCAAAATTAAATTATCATCCAGAATATTTTCAGTGCTCTAAAAATCTGTACTGTATCAATTCATCCCTGTCTTCCATCTAACCTCTGGCAACCACTGCACTTTTTACTGTCCCCATATCTTTGCCTTTTCCAGAATGTCATGTAGTTGGAATCATACAGAATGTAGCATTTTCAGATTGGCTTCTTTTGGTTTAAATATGCATTTAAGTCTCCTTTATCTCTTTTCATTGTTTGATAGATTTTTTTTTTAAAGCCCTGAATAATATTCCATTGTCTGGCTGTAGCACAGTTTAGTTATCCATTCACCTACTGAAGGACTTCTTGGTTGCTTCCAGGTTTTGGCAATTTCCCTGATGACACAATGGCAGCATCTTTTTACATATTTCCATTTGTGTATCTTCTTTGGTAAAGTGTCTGTTCAGGCAGTTTGCCTATTTTTTAATCAGGTTGTTTTTTTCTTATGGTAAAGTTAAGAGTTTTTGTTTATTTTGGATGACAGTCCTTTATCAGATATGTCCTTTGAAAATATTTTCTCCCAGTCTGTGGCCTATATTTTCATTTTCTTGACAGTGTCTCTTGCAGAGCAGAAATTTAAAATTTTAGTGAAGTCCAGCTTGTCAGTTTCTTCTTTCATGGATATGCCTTTGATGTTGCAGGGAAACAATTTTTTAGACTCAGGAGTTTAGAAAGAATGTGTGAGACAATGGTAATAGTGTCAGCAAAAGCACAGAGGTATGAAAATTCATGCATAATATAGGAAAAAAATAACTAGGATTATGGTGCTCAAAAATTATAAATCTTGAGTGGTGTAGGGTGGGAAATGTTAATGAAAAAGTAGTATGGTACCATATTAGAAAGTAGTATGAATAGCATACTAAAGATTTGCATTATATCATGCAAACAAAGGGACTCATTGAGATTTTCACTTCTTACCACTCTCCCCCATCCCCCTCTCCCCCAGAATAAAGCACAAGCAGATTTTTGCTTTGTGTTCTAGGAAGCTCATCATGTCACTAATAAGGACATCCCATCACTGGGTCTCCACCCAGATGATGTCATCTAAACTTAATTAACTCTAAAAGACCCTACCTCCAAATACCATCACACTGGGGGTCAGGGCTTGCTTCAACATATTAATTTTGGGGGGCTACTAACATTCAGTCCATAGTAGATTAAAGATAGATTAAAAATGGATTAAACATGGATTAAAGATTTAAACATAAGACCTGATATTGTAAGACTTCTACAAGAAAATATAAGGAAAAGGCTTCAAAGCATTGGGCTTAGAAGTTATTTCTTGGAATGACACCAAAAGCACAAGCAACAAAAGCAAAATTAGACAAGTGCACTACATAAAACTAAAACGTTTCTGCACAGCAAAGAAAACAATCAACTGAATGAAAAGGCACACTATAGCATATTTGCAAACCTTATGTATGATAAGGGGCTAGTATCAAAAATATATGAGGAACACTTACATTTCAATAGTGAAAAAAAATCTGATTAAATAATGGGCAAAGAATTCAAATAGTCATTTCTCCATAGAAGACATACAAATGACCAAAAGGTATATGAAATGATGCTCAACATCACTAATTATCAGGGAAATTATCAGGGAAATGCAAATCAAAACTGTAATGAAGTATCACCTTATACCTGCTAGGATAGTTACTGTTAAAAAAAAAATAACATTGTTGACTAAGATGTGGAGAAATTAGAACCCTTCTATGCTTTTAGTGGGAATGTAGAATGGGGAAGATGCTATGGAAAACTACATGGAGCCTCTTCAAAAATTAAAAATAGAACTACCATATGCTCCAGCAATCCTACTTCTGGGCATATGTCCAAAATAATTAAAATCAGGATTTTGAGGAGATATATGCACTCCCGTGTTCATTGCAACATTATTCACAATAGCCACAATATGTAAATAACATAAATATCCATCAACAGATGAATGGATAAAGAAATTGTAATATAGACATAAAATGTAATATTTAGCCCTAAAAATATGATATTCTGCCATATACAACAGCATATATGAATCTGGAAAACATTAAGCCTATCACAGAAGGAAACATACAGCATGATTCCACTTATGATGTCATGAAATAGATATGACACATGTAAAATAGTCAAACTCATAGAAATAGAGAGTAGAATGGTGGTTGCCAGGTGCTGAAGGGAGGGAGAAATGGAGAGTTGCTACTTGACAGGTATAAAATTTCAGTTATGAAAGATGAATAAGTTCTAGAGATCTGCTGTACAACATTACACCTACAGTTAATGACATTGTATTGTGCACTTAAAATTTGTTAAGAAGGTAAATCTCATGTTATTACTACAATAATAAAAATAAATAATAATCTATTAAGAGTCAAAAATTGTAAGTGTGAGTATTTTCCTTGGTAGTAATTGTAAAATATTTTAAAACATTATTATTGAAAATAAATCTTATTTCTATGAAAAGAAAACAACAACAACAACAACAAAAGTAAATGTACAAGACCTCTACATTGAAAACTGTGAAACATGGAGAGTAATGAGAACCTAAAGAAATGGAGGGATGTACCATGTTCATGAATTAGAAGACTCAATACTTTTAGGTATCAATTCTTCCAATTGTTGTATAAATTCAATACAATACAATACAATAAAAATCACAGTAAGATTTTCTGGGGAGGTTGATAAAAGATCCCAAGTTGTATGTAGTAATACATAGAGCCCAGAAAAAAAAAAAAGTGATATTGAAAAGAGAAAACTAAAGGACTTATCAAGCAAGTCCTATGATTATATTATATTAGTGTAGGATACACAAATTAACCAATAGAAGAGTATAGAGTCCACACATATATACATATGTGTGCATATATATATAATCAGAATTATGATAAATATGACACTAAAGTATAGTGATAAAATTCTTTTTCATAAATAGAGCTGGTTTAATTGGATATTTATTTGGAAAATTATATCTTGACCTCTGCCTCATGTGATGCACAAAAATCAATTTTAGTATATATTGTAGACCTAATGTAAAAAATAAGGGAAGATAATATTTTCACAACTTTGGACACAGTAAAGATTTTTTTAAAAAGACAAAATGTTAACTATAAAGGAAAAATTAGTAAATTGGACTACATTATAATTAAGAACTTTTTTAAATAAAAGGACATCAATAGCATGAGAAGGTAAGCCTCACCCTAAGAAGTTTACAATACAAGAAAGAATTTATATCTAGAATATATACAAACTCCTTAATTAGTAAGGGAAATACATTAATGTAAAAACTTAGATGAATTGAACAGGATCCTCACATACAAAAAAAAAGAATATCCAGTTGGCCAACAAACACACGAAAAGGCACAATGTATATTCCATGAGATTTCAAGGGAATGCAAATTCAAACCACACTTAGATATCTTACATTTCTGCCAGGATGGCTAAATTACTTTTTAAAAGATAACAAGATGTAATGATCATCTGGAACAACTTGAACTCTCCTACCTTGCTAGTGGAAATGTAAATTGACATAATCACACTGGAAAACTGGCCATATATATACACACATATACCATGCCTCAACAATTCTACTCTTAGGTATACACCCAAGAAAAATGAGTATTATATTTACCAGAAAGAGTTTTTGTATGTGAATGTTAGTTAACAAAATAATGTTTGTAACAGCTCCAAACTGAAAACAACTCATCAGAAGTGAAATGTATAAATGACATATCCATATAATGGATTATTGTATAGCAATGAAAATGAGAACAAAAGTATAATCACAAAAACAAGAGGGATGACTCGTAAAAACATATATTTGCCAAAAGAAGGTAAGTGTAGACAAAAAAATCATGCTTTCTTATTCTAAATTTCACAAGTAGGCAAAACTAATTTACAGTGTTTGAGGTCAGCATAGTTGTAAAACTTTATCTGTGTGCACTTGCCAGAGAGGGAAGTGTGAGGTGGGGAGGAGGGTTGGGAATGGTAAATCTAATGGGATAGAAGGAAACTTCTTTTGTTCTATAATATTATTTTCTTTCATCCATGCTGGTTACACAGCTGTATTCATTTTTATGAAATCTATTGATCTGTACATGTTTTGATTGAAATTCCCATAACATAAAATGAGCCATTTTAAAGTGTACAATTCAATAGCATTTTGTGCATTCACATTGTTGGGCAACTACCACCTCTATCTAGTTCCAAAATATTTTTATTCCCCCCAAAAGAAAATCCCATACTCATTAAACAGTCCCTCCCTGTCTCCCTTTTCCCCAAAGCCCCTGGCAACCAACAATCTGCTTTTTGTGTCTATGAATTTATCTATACACTGGGTATTTCATATAAATATGATCATAAAATATGTGACCACTGTGTCTGGCTTCTTTCACTTAGCATAATGTTTTCCAGGCTCATCCACATTGTAGCATGTATCAGTACTCTATCCTCATTTTCATGGCTGAATAATATTCCAGTGTGTGTGTGTGTGTGTGTGTGTGTGTGTGTGTGTGTGTGTGTGTATCACACTTTGTTGATCCGTTCATTGGTTGATGTTCATTTGAGCTATTTCCACCTTTGGGCTATTATGAATATTGCTCCTATGAACATTCTTATCAAGTGTTTGCTTGAGTACCTCTTTTCAATTCATTTGGTACATAATTAGGAGTCAAATTGCTGAGTCTATGGTAATTTTATGTTTAATATTTTTGAGGAAATGCCATTTTTTTCCACAAAAGCTGCACCATTTTACATTACCACTAGCAATGTACAAGGGTTTAAATTTCCCTCCATCCTTACCAATGCTTATTATTTTCCATTTTTCTGGTTATAGCCATCCTAGTGAATGTGAAGTGGAAACTCATTGTTTTGACTTGCATTTCTCTAATAACTAATGACACTGAGCATCTTTTTGTATGCTTGTTAACCATTTTGTACATTTTTCTTTAGAGAAATGATGGCTCAAGTCCTTTGTCAATTTCTTAATTGGGTTCTTTGTCTTTTTGTTGAATATCTATATATTTTAGATTTATGCATTTGTCAATAATATTATAATTCACTGAAAATTAATGTAATCTTTAAAAGGCAGAATAACACCTGATTTGGGGACTACCAAAAGGGCAGAAGGGAAAAAGAACTATTTCGGATAGTATAGTGAAAAAAATTGGTTGTACATTACCTTTTTTTCCTTTGGAAATGAGTGTCTGTGGTCTTGAAAAACTATCCTCGTATTGTAAACTTGAATTTTTGCTAACAGAGTCAATAAGTTTGCTTTTGTTTAAATGTGTATATTTATAGACCATATTTTAATTAATATTAATAAGTGACAACTACTGATTAAAATGAAAGTCAATTAGGTAATTTATATGCAGTTTGTTTCACTTATGAATTTCTCAATAAATTCATCTCAACAACTGTTTTAAACATACACATATATCCCAAAAACTAAGTCTAAAAAGGCTAAATAATATACCCAACATACCACAGTCTGGGCTAGCTTCATGGGCAGGCAACCTGTGCAGTCAGACAGAGCTTGATACTCAGAAGGGCTCCACAATTAGTTTAATGATGTTACTATCTTGAAATTCTTTTTTTAAATACATTTATTTATTTGTTTATTTTATTTATTTGTTTGTTTGTTTATTTATTTATTTATTTTTGGCTGCGTTGGGTCTTCGTTGCTGCACACTGGCCTTCTCTACTTGCAGCAAGCAGGGGCTACTCTTGGTTGTGGTGTGCGGGCTTCTCTTTGCAGTGACTCCTCTTGCTGTGACCATGGGCTCTAGGTGCGCCAGCTCAGTAGTTGTGGCTCGTGGGCTCTAGAGCAGAGGCTCAGTAGTTGTGGCACACAGGCTTAGTTGCTCTGCAGCATTTGGGATCTTCCTGGATCAGAGCTTGAACCCATTTCCCCTGCATGGCAGGCAGATTCTTAACCACTGCACCACCAGGGAAGTCCCCCATCTTGAAAATCTTAATAATAGTTCAGTAGGAGATCCCACTTTTCATTTTGCACTAGGTCCAATAAATTTTATAGCCAGTACAGTTTACAAGTTTCAGATTCAAATAAATATGACTTAAAAATAAAACCAAACAGCCTCTTTGCAGAACAAATATACGGATTTTGCCATAAACTAGATTTAATCTAACTTTGACTTTGACATCAAAAGTTTTGCTCCTACTAAATTTAGGTAATTTGATATTCTGTTAAGTATCTTTTCATCCATTTTTTTACATTTAATTTTTCCAGTTTTTTTTTTCCAGGTCCATACCTTTGTTTTTTTTTATTTATTTATTTTTTACATCTTTATTGGAGTATAATTGCTTTACAATGGTGTGTTAGTTTCTGCTTTATAACAAAGTGAATCAGTTATACATATGTTCCCATATCTCTTCCCTCTTGTGTCTCCCTCCCTCCCACCCTCCCTATCTCACCCCTCCAAGCGGTCACAAAGCACTGAACTGATCTCCTTGTGCTATGCGGCTGCTTCCCACTAGCTATCTACCTTACGTTTGTTAGTGTGTATATGTCCATGCCTCTCTCTCGCCCTGTCACAGCTCACCCTTCCCCCTCCCCATATCCTCAAGTCCATTCTCTAGTAGGTCTGTGGCTTTATTCCTGTCTTACCCCTAGGTTCTTCATGACATTTTTTTTTCTTAAATTCCATATATATGTGTTAGCATACGGTATTTGTCTTTCTCTTTCTGACTTACTTCACTCTGTATGACAGACTCTAGGTCCATCCACCTCATTACAAATAGCTCAATGTTGTTTCTTTTTATGGCTGAGTAATATTCCATTGTATATATGTGCCACATCTTCTTTATCCATTCATCTGATGATGGACACTTAGGTTGTTTCCATCTCTGGGCTATTGTAAATAGAGCTGCAATGAACATTTTGGTACATGACTCTTTTTGAATTATGGTTTTCTCAGGGTATATGCCCAGTAGTGGGATTTCTGGGTCATATGGTAGTTCTATTTGTAGTTAATGTTTCCAGTTTTATTGATAATAATTGACATATATAACTGTATAAGTTTAAGGCATACAGCATATTGGTTTGATTTACATATATTGTGAAATGATTACCACAGTAGGTTCAGCTAATATCTATCTTCTAATATAGATGCAATATAAAGAAAAGAAAGAAAAAAATGGGAAAAAATTTCTCTTTGTGATGCAAATTCATAGGATTTACTGTCTTAACAACTTTCCTATGTATCACACAGCAGTGTTAGCTATAGTCATCAAGTTATACATTGCATCCCTAGTACTTATTCATCTTATTACTGGAAGTTTGTACCTTTTGACCACCTTCCTCCAATTTCCACTCCACCCATCCTCCACCTCTGGTAATTGCAAGTCTGATCTCTTTCAATGAGATTGGGTGATTTTGTTGTTGTTGTTTGTTTGTTTGTTTATATTCCACATATAAGTGAGATCATACAGTATTTGTCTTTCTCTGTCTGATGTATTTCACTTAATACCTTCAGGTTTCATCCATGTTATCACAAACGGTAGGATCATTTTATTTTTTATGTCTGAATAATATCCCATTGTGTGGAATATTATATCACAACTTTTTTATCCATTCATCCATCGATGGGCACTTAGGTTGTTTCCATGTCTTGGCTACTGTAAATAATGTTGCTATGAACATTGGAGTGAAGGTATCTTTTTGAGTTAGTGTTTTCATTTCATTTGGGTTTATTCCCAGAAGTAGAATTGCTGCATAATAGAGTAGTTCCACTTTTAATTTTTTGAGAATCCTGCATACTGTTTTCCATAGGGGTTGTACCAATTTACAGTCCTTCCAACAATACACAAGGGTTCCCTTTTCTCTGCATCCACACCAGGATTTGTCATCTCTTGTCATTTTGATGATGCCCAGTCTAACAAGGAGTGTGGTGATATCTCATTGTGGTTTTAATTTGCATTTCCCTAATGACTAGTGATGTTGAGCATCTTTTCAGGTACCTGTTAGCCTTTCATGTATCTTCTTTGGAGAAATGGCTATTCAGGACCTTTGCCCATTTTTAAATTGGGTTATTTGGTTTATAGCTATTGAGTTGTATGAGTTCTTTATATATTTTGATATTAACGCATTATCAGAAATGTGGTTTGCAAATATTTTTCCCATTCTGTAGGTGGTCTTTTCACTTTGTTGATGGTTTCTTTTGCTATGTAAATTGCTTTTTAGTTTGATGTACTCCCACTTGTTTATTTTTTATGTTGTTGCTCATACTCTAGATGTCATATCCAAAAATTCGTTACTAAGACCCACATCAAGGGACTCTGTTCATATGTTTTCTTCTAGGAGTTTCATACTTTCAGGTCTTAAATTTAAGTCTTTAATCCATTTGGGTTAATTTTTGTGAGTGGCATAAAATATGGATCCAGTTTTATTCTTTTACAGGTGAATACCCAATTATCCCAGCACCATTTACTGAAAAGACTATCTTTTCTCCATTAAGTATTCTTGGCTCCCTGGTTAAATATTAACTGACCAAATGTGCTTGGGTTTATTTCTTGTTTTACGTATATTCAGAATCTCTATTCTGAAAACTACAAGACATTGATGAAAGAAATCAGACACAAATAAATGGAAAGATATCCTGTGTTCATGGATTGGAAGAATTAATATTTTAAAATGTCAATACTACCAAAAGCCATCTATATATTCAATGCAATCCCTATCAAGATTCCAAAGGCATTTTCTAAAGAAGTAAGAAAAACACACCTAAAATTTATGTGGAACTACAAAAGACCCTGAATAGCCAAAGAAATCCTGAGGGAAAAAAGAACAAAGCAGGAGGCATTACATTTAATTTTGAGGAGAGCCATTGTCACAGATACAAATTAGACGTTAAAAAAATTAGATTTTGCTTTGTGACAAAATACTGATTTTTTATTCCTCTTAAGCAATTTTGATATTAGATAATGGAAACCATTTTTTTTGAGAATATTACAACATACTTTTTTTCATTTGAGAGTCACTGTAATAAAAATATCATGTCATGAAATTACAATTAGAAAGACTACTCAGACACAAAATTAAAGAGGGTTTATATTGAATCTTTAAAGACTCCTCAAATCTTACTTGATAGGTTTATTTATAACAATGCTTCCTAGAGATTCATGCCTTATTTTAAAACATTTTACTTGTATCATGATCTTTTGACCAACTGTGATGTAGGTAATATTATATATAATGAAATTCTACTTTGCAACTTGCTGCAGTTTTTTCTTTTTTTCTGCCACTTCTGCAATGACTTGCCTTATTACAGTTTCTATATATTTTCAACTTATTGATATACTTTACATAGTGGAATTGATTTTCATCAGCTAATCTTTTCCCTCTTACATTATTTATTAGTTCACAAATTCAGTTGAGAGAAGATATTTTCACTTGACTTGTACCTAGACTAACCTCATTTTCATGACATTGTACAGTATAATTTTGCTATTTAATGATTAAAATATTGAGCATGAAAATTACTCATAATGAAAATGATGAATAAATAAAAACCATATTTGATGGTACACAATACTGGAACTCTAGGTGCATCTCATTATAAGAAATAACATTTATCAATAGTCCAGCCTAAAAATTTGATTAATTTTCAAAATAAGAAATATAAAGTTAATTCCTGCTAGCACAGAAAATGTGAATAAATGTTTTCAAAAACTTTTCTAATAAAAGAAGTATCTCTACAGATGAGATGATTAGGAAGAAATGAGGTAAATGAGAACTAGCTTTATGGTTCAAGAGAAAAATAATTGTTAGCTAGAAAAAAAAACACCTCATATGCAGTCATCTTATACTAAAATAGGTTGTCTGTACTTATATAACCCTGCTAACATTTTTGCATTAAACAAGACATATACAAATTCTTATGTAGTTAACTCTTTTCGGCCTATTGTAAGGGAAAGGGCTTTGGACTTCAATTTGAGAGATATAATTCAAGTTTTAGTCAGCTATCAATTATGTACATGGTAGTGGTCATGAAATAGGTCCTAGGCCATGGTTTTTCATCCACGGTAAATTGGGGTAGCTAATTTCTTTTTAAAAATTGTGTTCCAGTCCATAATTGCCTATTATATACATACAGTTTGGATATACTGTCTACTTTCTGGTGTCTCAGGTTTCTTGCAAATAATTATAGAGAGTAAAAAGAGAAGTCATAAACAACCTTGAAAACAAATCACAATAAAATCAAATAGTAGTCTAGAAAATAACTGGTTTAAATTGCAAGCAAATACATCCTTCATCTTTCACTTAAAATTTTCAGCTAATGATTATTTATATCTTTAAAATGCAAATAATATCTGCTAGTAGTTTGGAGACTTTATTATTACAACAACAGATAATAATCCTCTTTGTAGGTATAACACAATTTAAATGTAAAGTAAGAATGTTAAGGCTTGATTTGCCCCCAAAAAGTCAGGTCTATAGTATGAAAATGTTTGATCGTAGGAAGGCCATGTGTCCTAAGGAGGACCATCATGGATGACATGATTTAGAAGCATTCCTCATTGACAAACTGTTTATTAAGAACTAATATGTAATAGCCACTATGGAGAAATGTCCAAAGACTTCTGAGATTTTGTAGTTGCTTGGTGTCATAGTTTATTTGGGTGTCCTCAAAAGCAGAGCCAGAGGCAAGGACTTGGGTGTGGGCTGATTATTTATGAGAGGAACCAAGGAAGTTGGAAAGAGGAAATACGGAGACTGTGACAAGGAAGGAAGAAAACCAATATAATGGTATATTATTATGGTCACTGCTGTAGGACACAGGGGCTCAATTCTGCTGGAAGCTCCTGAGAAACAGAGAAGATAGCTATGTGAAAGGTAGCTACTTAAAAGACAGGAGGTCAGATTACTTAGTCAAAGGTCCACAAATTCCCATCTCTCAGATTATTGAGATCTCATAATATAAACAATTTTTCCACCTTGATTCTTCCTTATCTAAAATATGTATCTTGGCGATCACTGCATATTTCTACTTAGCAATTCTGTTTCATTCATTTTTATATTACATATGTTCCAGACTGTAACTGAACACAGGTTTGGCTGCTCACCACTTAACAGCCAATAAATTGAGGGGCAAACTTCAGTACAGAAGAAAGGTACTTTATTCAGAAAAGCCAGCAATCTGGGGAGAAGGTAAACTTATGTCCAGAGACCAACTCCAAAGACTCTGCTCAGCCATGACAAGTTTTAAAGGGAAAAAGGGGAAACATTCACAGTTAATCATTAAGGCAGGAGGTCAGATTCTCCGTCATTTTTCCATTGCGTGCAGGCCTGCAGACTTCCCCCAGTCTTACTTGGGACACTGTCTTGCTGCATGGTCCTCTTGCAATTGGATGTTCTCTTGCCCGCATGGTTTGCCTGTGCCTGTAGGGTCCACCTGCAAATTTACTAAGGGGAAGCTAGGGGTAGAGAGTCAGTCATTCTTTAACTACCGAATTCTTCATTCTTATTCCTTCTAATCCAGGAAAGGAATCAACAGGTTAAGTAAGGTGTTGTGTATATTTAGAAAAGCAGAAATCAGGAGCTAAGGTAAATGTTACCTAATGACCTCATCTTTATGGTTAAGGTCTAAGGAGAAAAGGGATGAACAAATAGAAAAGGGGCAAAAGAGCTGCTTACAAGATTTTTTTTTTTTTTTAATCTTTCCTCATTAGACTCTGAACTTCTTTAGACCAGGGACTGAGCCTTCTGTTTTTTTTGTTTTTTTTTTAAGAATCAATTTTATTTATTTATTTATTTTTGGTTGTGTTGGGTCTTCGCTGCTGCACAGGGGCTTTCTGTAATTGTGGCGAGTGGGGGCCACTCCTTGTTGTGGTGCACAGGGTTCTCATTGCGGTGGCCTCTCCCATTGCAGAGCACAGGCTCCAGGCGTGCGGGCTTCAGTAGTTGTGGCACACAGGCTCACTAGTTGTGGTTCATGGGCTCTAGAGCGCCGGCTCAGTAGTTGTGGCACACGGGCTTAGTTGCTCCGCGGCATGTGGGGTCCTCCCGGACCAGGGATCGAACCCGCCTCCCCTGCATTGACAGGTGGATTCTTAACCACTGCGCCACTAGAGAAGTCCCTGCTTACAAGATTATATTTAACCACTTCACTGATGATGGACCTTTGGGTTGTTTCTAAAATCTTATGTTAACAAGTGATATCACAGTAAATAATGTTTATCATATGTCATTTTGAATTTTATATGGGTTATAGTTGGGATATTTTTAGTGGATTTGTTAGGTGAAAAGATAAACCTGTATACAGTTTTCCAAGAAAATTCCATGGGCCTCTTCACAAGGATTTCGCCATTTTGCATTATCACCAGCAGTGTACAAAAGTGTCTGTTTCACTATAGTTCCAACCACAGAATATGTTGTTAAGCTTCTGAATTCTTTACCATTTGGATAGGTAAGAAATTATATCTCAATGTTGTTTAAATTTGTGTTTTTCTTATTATTTATGAACTAGAAAAATACTCATGGGTATATTAGTATTTTCTCAATGAAATATTTATTTATTTTGCCCTATTTTTCAGATTTTTTTTGTTGTTGTTCTTTTAGGAATATCTTCATGTAATAGGAATAGTAGACATTTTCTAAGATATGATGCATATTTTCCCCAGGTGGGCATTTTTCTTTCGAATTTATATATTGAATGTGTGGGTGTATATTCCTGTATTTACCACACACAAAGATATTTTATTCTTTCTCTTAACATTATGTAATCCAATTGATCAATTATTTCTTTTACTGCTTATGAATTCTAAGTCATAATTAGGAAAGTTTTACCCACTCTGAAGTTGTTAAAGAAAACCAGGAATTTATTTATCCTTTATTTGTTTTAAAACCCTGAAAGATGTCACTGCTTTTAACTTTAGAATTCTGATCCAACTGGATTAATCCTGTAGTATGGTGGTAGGGGAACATATCCATTTTTTTTTTTTTTAACATCTTTATTGGGGTATAATTGCTTTACAATTGTGTGTTAGTTTCTGCTTTATAACAAAGTGAATCAGTTATTCATATACATATGTTCCCATATTTCTTCCCTCTTGCGTCTCCCTCCCTCCCACCTGCCCTATCCCACCCCTCCAGGCGGTCACAAAGCACCGAGCCGATATCCCTGTGCCATGCAGCTGCTTCCCACTAGCTATCTATCTTACGTTTGTTAGTGTATATATGTCCATGCCTCTCTCTCGCCCTGTCACAGCTCACCCTTCCCCCTCCCCCCTCCCCATATACATTTTAATCTTTGCTCGTTTTGTCTGTTCAGGGCCACAATGCCATTTATTTAAAATGTTACCTTTTCTGAATTATTTTAAAACATCAGTTTTATTGCATACTAAATTTTATAACTTTTTATGAATCTTTTTTATTGTTGATTTCTTTTCACTGATTTGTTTGCCAATTTCTGCACCAATATATACTTTTTTTTTTTTTGCGGTACGCGGGCCTCTCACTGTTGTGGCCTCTCCCGTTGCGGAGCGCAGGCTCCGGACGCACAGGCTCACCGGCCATGGCCCATGGGCCCAGCCGCTCCGCGGCATGTGGGATCTTCCCGGACCGGGGCACGAACCCGTGTCCCCTGCAACGGCAGGCAGACTCTCAACGGCTGCGCCACCAGGGAAGCCCTTTAATTCTTAATTGAAGTATAGTTGACTTACAATGTTATATTAGTTTTAGGTGTACAACATAGTGATTCACAATTTTTATAGTTTATACTCCATTTAAGGTTTTAAAATAATAGCTATAGTCCCTGTGCTGTAAAAGAAATCTTTGTAGCTTATTTATTTTATGCATAGGAGTTTGTACATCTTAATCTCCAATTCCTATCTTGCCACTCCCCCTCTTTCCTCTCCCACTGGTAACCACTAATTTCTTCTCTATAGATGTGAGTCCATTTCTTTTTTGTTATATTCACTAGTTTATTTTGTTTTTTAGCTTCCACATATAAGTGATAACATAAAGTATTTTTCTTTCTCTGTCTGACTTATTTTACTTAGCATAAAACTCTCTAAACCCATTTATGTTGTTGAAAATGGCAAATTTTCATTCTTTTTCATGGCTGAGTAGTATTCCATCGTGTGTATGTATATATATATATGTATGTGTATATATATATATATATATATATATATATATATACACTCCATCATTTTTTATCCATTCATCTGTTGATAGACACTTAGGTTGCTTACGTATCTTGGCAATTGTAAATAATGATGCTATGAACATTGGGATGCCTGTATCTTTTCAAATCAGTGTTTTCTTTTTTTCCAGATATACACCCAGGAATGGAATTGTTGGGTCAAATGGTAGTTCTAGTTTTCGTTTTTTGAGAAACCTCCATAACGTTTTCCACAATGGCTGACCAATTTACATTCCCACCAACAGTTTACGAGGGTTCCCATTTCTCCATCCCTCACCAACATTTGTTATTTGTGTTCTTTTTGATGATAGCCATTTTGGCAGGTGTGAGGTGATATCTTATTGTGGTTTTAATTTACATTTCTCTGATAATTAACATGTTGAGCGTCTTTTCATGTGCCTGTTGGCCATCTGTATGTCTTCTTTATAGTCCATTTACATTTAAAGTAATTATTGGTAGTTATGTTCTTATTGCCATTTTGTTAATTGTTTTTGCTTTGTTACGGTAGGGTTTTTTTTGTTGTTGTTGTTCCTTTCTTCTTCTTTTGCTCCCTTCCCTTGTAATTGAAGACTATGTTTAGTGTTTTGTTTGAATTCCTTTCCATTTTTGTGTGTATATGAATTATAGATATTTGGTTTGTAGTTACCATGAGTTTTGTTAAAAGCAATCTATATCTATATATCTATAGCTATATCATGTATATATATCTATATCTCTATACATACATACCTGATTATTTTAACTTGCTGATATCTTAATTTCAAATGTATTTTAACAACTCTGAATTTTTACTCTCCTCTCCTGACAGTTATTCTTTTTGACATTGTGTTTTTCATCTTTTTGTTTTGTATATCTCTTAACTACTTATTGTGGATATAGATGATTTTATTACTTTTGTTATTTAATCTTCCTTCTAGGTTTGTATGTAGTTGATTTATTACCTTTACTGTATATTTTCCTTTACAACTTAAATTTTTCCTCACTTAACTTTCATGTTTCTCATTATGGCCTCTTCTTTTTGGTTTAGAAAATTCCCTTTAACACTTCTTGTAAAACTCTTTTGGTGGTGCTGAACTCTAGCTTTTGCTTGTCTATAAAACTTTTGATCTTTCCATCAAATCTGAATGAAAGTCTTGCCAGGTAGATTATTTTTGGTAGTAAGTTTTGCCCTTTCATCACTTTAAATATATCACACACTCCCTTCTGACTGGCAGAAGTTTCTGTGGAAAAGTCAGCTGATAGCCTTATGAGAGTTCTTTTGTATTTAACTTGTTGCTTTTCCCTTGCTGCTTTTAGTATTCTCTGTTTATCTTTAACCTTTGACCTTTTAATTACAATTAAATGATCCTCTTTGGTTTGATCCTGTTTGGGACTTTCTGTGCTTCCTATAGATTGATACCTGTTTCCTTTCCCAGGTTAGGGAAGTTTTCAGCTATTATGTCTTTAAATATGTTCTCTGCCCCTTTCTCTCTCTTCTTCTTATGGGATCCCTACCATGCAAATGTTAGTATACTTGATGGTGTCTCAGAAGTCTCTTAAACTGTCCTCATTTCTTTTTATGATTTTTTCTGTTCAGCTTTAGTGATTTCCATCACTCTGTCTTTCAGCTGATCTCTTCCTCTGTATCATCTAATTTTGATTCCTTCTAGTTTATTTTAAAAATTTCAGTTATTGTTTTCTTCAGGTCTGTTTGGTTATTCTCTGTATCTTCTAACTCTTTGTTAAACTTCTCACTGTGTTCATCCATTCTTCTCCTGAGTTCTTTGATCATCTTTAAGATCATTACCTTGAACTCTTTATTGGTTAGATTGCCTATTTCTAGTTCACTTAGTTCTTCTTCTGGGGTTTTATCTTGATCCGTATTTGGAACATGTTCTTCTGTTGCCTCATTTTGCCTAATTTTCTGTTGTTATTTCTGTATATCTGGTGGGTTGGTTATGTTTTCTGATCTTGGAGAAGTGGCCTTTGTAGGAGACATCCTATGTCCTATATTTTCCAGTGGCACACTCCTCTCTGGTTACCAGAGCTATATGCTTTAGCAGTATCCCTTATGTGAGCTGTGTGGGTCCTTCTGTTGTGGCAGGCTGACTGCTGTGGGGGGTTTGGTAGGTGTGGCTGACTCCTGGTCCAGTAGGTTTCCGGGTCCTGGCTTGTGTGGAGGCTTCCAGCTGCTGGTTGGTAGGCTGTATCATGAGGCAGCTAGCTGCAGAATCCTTGGGGTACCAGGACTAATGCTGGCTCACTGGTGGGTGGAGGTGGGTCTCAGGATCTCTGGCTGCTGGGACCTGGACTTTCTGGAGCTGTGCACGGCCACTCAGGGAGAGCACCTGGGTCATGATGAGACAGAGAGAGAAGGGAGAAATGTGGGCAAGCACCTTTATTCTGGTTTCTGTGGGAAGGAAAGGACAAGGCAGGGTAAGCAGGATTGGCTAATCTGAACAATTTCAGTGTGCTCTGGGGCTTAAGGGCTTTTCCTGGTTGCCTGGTAACTGACCCTGGGACAATTAAGATAGGTGTATAGTGACCCAGATGTGTGAGAACCCCAGAAGGGAGATGGCTAAGGCTGTGGACTTAACTAGCTTCTGAAGAAAGGCAAATACCTTTAGCCAGGAGCTAAAGGTAGCATTTTAGCCAGCCAGGGACTCAAGATAGCATTTTTAAAAGCTATATTACAATCGACCCCTTGATATCTTGACATCACTTTTAAGCTTGATTAATTGGGGTATTTGAGTGGCCTGAATAGTAAAGGAGACTTTTAGACAGTAGGACATTTGTTGTCTAAACAGCATAAACATTTTATTATGAGAGTAAAAAAGAGAAACACAAGTAGAATTATGAGTCCTTAAAGGCTGGCCCATAAGTTTCTCACTTGTATGACATTAGCCATGAAAACAGATCTTACATTTCCAGGATCTCTAATAATATAGAGTTATAAAATGTGTTAAAAGTATGATACCTCTCTCTCTCTCTGTCTCCCCCTCTCTCTCTATTTCTCCATCCGTCCATCCATCCATCCATCCATCCATCTATCTATCTACTTACCTGCCTACCTATCTACCTTGCTGACAGTAAAATCTTGATATATTCTTCAGTCAAGGTGGCAGGTCTTTTAGTTATGTTGTTGGAGGATATAAACTAATGGTTTAGTAAGGTATATGTAAAGTTTAGTGGTATTTGTGTATAATCAAAAGGAGGAGGTTGTTGTTATGTCCATGGTTGAGACATGGGCAGGAGACTGGGGTGGAAAGCTGAAAGTGGGGTGAGTAGGAGAAAGCACTGGGGGATGATTCTCTTCCTAGGAGCTCAGTGGGGTGACTATGAGGCAGGTGCCTCCTGGGGAAAGCAACAGTCTCCACTGTTTTTTAGAATGGAACAAATAGGAGTAACCTCTACCAGATACCCCTTTAGGCATGTGGGTATAGAGGTGTACATTTTGGCGAGAGCAAGGAGTATAATGTGATCATTGGCTAAGCAGACAGCAAGCTCAAGAAAAATGATAGAATCCATAACATCAAAGGAAAAGTAACAATAACTGTCCTGTGTCCAGTTTGTCAGCACTTTAGGGGAGGCAGCCTGTGGGTGTGGCTGGGAGAAAGTTTTAGTGTCTGGGGTGAAATTGTCTTTGACACAGAGGGTGAAGTCATTTCCACTGGTAGATCTCAAAGTCTTGGGCTGGGTGATGTCATCTGGGATATGAGACTGAGGTATCCTTTCCAAGTGAGTACCCACTCCAATTGATGTGGTTCTTGTGGTATCATGAGGCTGAGGTCAGAGCTCCAGCATTAGCTTGTAGGCAGGCCCAATAATTTAGCCACATACTAAGGGCCCTTTGCCTCATTTGTTGGTTTGTTTGGTGATGGCAACCAGAGAGTTCTTTGGATTATAAGGCTTCTATTAGCCAAACTTGGTGGCATAAGAGTCTCAACATTTGCCATGTTTGGTTGAAACAATAGCTTACTTGGAGGATTTGGACCTCTTGATTGCAAGCCAGTGAAACCACCCAGACCAAAAGTAACAAAAACAAGAGACAGTAGAATGGTGTGCAACTGTACTTGGCAGGCTTTTGCTGTTTGCTGTTAATTTTCCACCTGCATGTATTATTACCAAAAAGACATGGTCTGATTTCATCATCATGGATATAGTTTTGATTTCAGTATCTCTGAATATGATTTTTATTTACTAAGTAGAGTTTTCTCTCTCCCTTTTTGGTAGCCCACACTGTCTGTGGGAATGTCCCCATAGTACCATTTTAATTTTCTGGAGGAGATTAGAGGGAGAATTATTTTAATTATTCACCTCTTATAACTTGAATATTCAGGAAGATTTTTTGGGTGGTGAAATTTTAGGGTCCCATGTCAGATAGGGAGCTACAAGGCTGTGGGACAATCTATGGTTAAGGGGTCCCAGGAGAGTTTGCACCTTGATCTGGCCTCCGGGCCTTATAGGTTAAGGGTAATAGGGGAATTTATAAAAATAGGGAGAGACATTATTAAAGGGCCTCATATATAATGAGTCTTCACATACAGGTAGGGGAGGCATGTTCCTTTTAAACATGGGTACGAAAGGGCTGTGGGAATGTTTTTTAAAGTTGGTGTGAGGTGTGAATCTATCAAGGGGCCTTAAATTAAGAGAGATTAAGGCCTGGATCAAGGTAGAGATCCACTGAGGAGTTCATTTGATGGGAGTTTAAAAAGGAGATATTTGAGCATATTCTTATTTCTGACCCTAGAGATTCCTAAGTTCTTTACCTTGAAGCAAAAAGCTCTTAGATAATGGACCAACAGTGTAGAATAAATATGATCATCCATTTGTTGGCCAGAGCACTGAGAGCTAAAATGATGGCCTGAGGTTTGGGCAATTGTGTTGACCCTTGTGTCTCACCCTTTACTAGGGTCATCCTGGCTAAGGGGGTAGAAAGCAGCACCAGTCCATTAAGCTCCAGCATTAAAGATGGTGTCAGTGCCATCAGTACAGACTGTGAAATCCCATTTGTTTACTCGTCTAATCACAAGGGGCTCTTAGATAGCCAAAGGCCCCCGGAAGGGGTAATCTCCTCTAGCACCATGGCATCTGGCAAAAAACTGAGGACACAGAGTCCACCTTCTCCTATAGGTGGAATATACCAGAGGACCTAGGTTTATCTCCACACACTGGGCTGTGGGATATTGTTTCCATGATCCAAGGTATAATGAGCGTCTGGGTATAGAGAGTCACGGGCTCAAGGTCTATGAGAGCCTGTTTCCAAGAAAGCCTAGGATGCAGTCAGCAAGATTTTTGTTGTTGTTGTTTTGTTTTGTTCTTAATGGTGTATAGCATAAGGCTGAGAGAAGCAGAATCTTGCATCTGAAACCCTTGGGCAACTTATGGCCATTATAGATGTGTCCAGTGTCTCCAGGATGCATGAAAGGAGGTTGTGAAAACCTCTACAGTGAAGAAGTCTCTGAGAACAATAACAGGAGCGTCTCTTTTTTTTTTTTTTTTTTTTTTTTTTTGCGGTATGCGGGCCTTTCACTGTTGTGACCTCTCCCGTTGCGGAGTGCAGGCTCCAGACGCGCAGGCTCAGCAGCCATGGCTCACGGGCCCAGCCGCTCCGCGGCATGTGGGATCTTCCCGGACCGGGGCACGAACCTGTGTCCCCTGCATCGGCAGATGGACTCTCAACCACTGCACCACCAGGGAAGCCCACAGGAGTGTCTCTTGATTTTAATTTTTACATTGGGGGGCCTTTGTTGGGGGGCCCTCATTTAAGGTAGACTGATTTGTAAGTAACAGCATTACTGAGATTAAGTAAAATTTGTAAATGAGGAATACGTTGCCACCAGAACCCAAAAAGGACTACACCATATTGAATTTTTATGTCCTTAATGAGTATGTCAAACAAATCTCCTTGGAGGAGGGGGGGGTCATCAATTTAATGCAATACCTGTACTTTTGGAGTAAGGTGGATACAAATAATATCTTGTCTTCAGAGATAGTGCGTAATGGCAGTGCTGTTGAGGTATCCTGTAGATAGCCTGGAAAAGATGTACTCTGTCCTTTGGAGGTGAAGAGAAACTGCAACTGAGAAGCTATTGAAAGAGGTACTGGAAAGAACATATTAGCCAAATGTATAATAGTGAAACATTTGCCAGTTATCATCTGGATAGAGTAGGTAATTTTAATAATATTTGGTATTGGGTGTAGAGGATTTAATGAATAGGACCACATCATTTAGTAGTCCACCATGAGGCGCCTTGTATTCTTTCCATGTTTAAAAACAGGAAAAAGTGGCTTGTCAAATGGGGAAGCAGTGGGAATAATCACCTCCTTATTAATTAGATGTGACATAATAAGTTTCAATACTTGAAGCCATATTTTACCTTATTTAACTTAAAGTGGGACATGTTAACTATTTTAACTAGAGATCCATGGGGCTCCATTTTATCAAGCCAGTTTGTGAATGTCAAAGACTTAAATTAATTTGAATTTACTACTCATTGTGCTTGAGTGTCTATGCCAGCTATGGGTTATTTCAAGGCAATGGGTACTATGACTATGGTGATACATCCCTATTTTTCTCTATTTTATATTGAGCTACTTTCCTAAGATTATAAGGAGTACAATGTTTAAATTTAATGGGATACACAGGTATAACTGTAATTTGAGCCCCAGTATTTATTAAGTCCACGAAACTTCATCAATTGGTGCATTTTAGAAGATGTGAAAGTTAATTTAGAACTTATGTTGCAGAGGCACAAAAGCCAATAAGCATTTGCACCCCTTTTATTTATTTTTTGTTATATAAATTCTTTTAGAAAATTTTGAATTTCCAGTTGGGTCAAATTATAGACCTTTGTTTTTATTTAGTTATATATATAATATACAATATATGATTATATATCATATATAATATTGTTATATATATTACATATGTTATATATTATTTATATATTTACTTTTATTTTCTCCCCTTGAATCTAGGTATTTTTTAAAATTCATCCTTCCTTCCTTTCTTTCTTTCTCTCTCTCTCCCCCTCCCTCCCTCCATCTTTCTTCCTTCCTCCCTTCCTTCGTGTCTTCCTCCCTCCTTCCCTCCCTCCCTCCCTCCCCTCCCCTCCCCTCCCATCCCATCCCTTCTCACCACCTGAAGCCATGGTTTTTAGTTTCTGTTTTTGTCCGACAGGTCACAGTGCAGTCCTAGGTGGCTACAGGAAAAGGTGGTGGTAGGCAGTGGGAACGGGGCCAGTGGCCTGTCTTATAGGCCATAGGTTCTCCTTCCAAGGCTTCTCAGTCCACCCCCAGGGACTGTGATTTGCATTCAGACAGCTATAGCAGTCTTTCTTGGGACAGCACAATTAACTCCCTTGTCTCACATATCAGTACCATTCTCACTGTCTCTTTGAACAAACATTTTTAAAACAGCTTTTATTTCTAGGTGGGTAAAATTTCTAGTTTTTCTTTTAGTCTCCTGTCTGCTCCTGACTGTTTTTATTCTTTGAGTGTTTATTAGATAAATTTTTTGTGTTCCATCATGGGCCTGTACATAGGCATCTGCCTCTTGTTCCAGGGCATCCCAGTTGACCTGGAGGAGCTGAGGTTGGCACCTAGCCCAGGAGAGGAGTGGTGGCTCTGGTTCTTGAGAGGACTGGTAGGCCTTTTGATCTCAAAAACAAGCTCTTAGCCTGACAGTTGACTTGGCTTGGAGTTTTACATTTATCTGGGAGCTTGGAGATCTCTCCTGGTATCTTAGTGGGGGATGGGGATGAAATGTTCTTTTCCTTTTTCCTGCTTCTTACAATTTTAAACCATTGATCTCCATGGTGTGTACCCCGATAGTCTACCAGGTCTGGGGATAGAGAATGATAGACATAAGATAAGGAACGACACAGGAGACACTAGCCCAGAAAACATGTTTTTTATTCCCAAGGTGCCATAAATCCTAAGGAGGTAGTGCCCACACACAAGCGCCATGTACCATCAGGGGCTTGTAGATGATCTCCGGGCAGTCTACCCCTTCTTCACTCTCAGGCAATGAGAAAATAGATTTTGACTCATCTAGTGGCTTTTATATACAACTGAAACTTTGTATTCATTTTGTATTGCTTCTACAATAGAAAGCATTAGAATCTACTCAAATCTGATCAATTTATCATTGTAGTGTAAATTATATAAATGTATAAAATACCAGATTCTATGGGTGAGACATTCAGATTATATTTGCCAATGTTTTTAGATAAAAATATTTGAAGAGCTGTGTAATAACTAATGAAACATTTAGTTTCATATAGTGAAATGATATGAAGTAATTATATTAAGAAACATCTATGAAGTTTTATGGGGAATTCACTAATACCATAAAATTTTGAAAACATAGGCAACTCTTTATTTCTTTCATTTTGTTTCTTCTCCCCATATATATCTTTATTTCAATCTATATTTAAAATTACTTCTTGTGTTTTTTACTGTAATTTTCTTGTCTTTTTCTTTCCCTTATTTGTCATTGTCTATTTCTACCTTCTATTTCTTTTTTTAGTAGTCTACCTATTTTATTTTATCCTTTCACCATAATTCATATTATTTTCTTTAATTAGCTGCTCATACTATAAGGTTAAAAATCTACTTTAAAATATTCTTTTTTCAAGATAAACATGAATTTTCTCTATTCAGTATCTTCCTCATTTGTTCATGAGCATACACTAAAATGTTAAAAAGTTTCTTATTTTGTGTGTTCTTTGATAGATATATTTTCCTTGTGGGTCATTATCCCTCAATAGAACAATCTGCTGACTTAGTTCTTGTGCAAGTAATCTCTCTCCATTTCATTATAAATGCATAAAATCTGTGGCCTCATCAATAGCCAAATTACAGAGGACATATGACAGTAATATATTCTCTCAGATATACAAGCATGAGTGAAATAACAACTTTTTGGTAATCATGAAAATACACAGTATTCAAATTTGTTTCAGATTTGTAACGAATGTCATCTTGACCTTTCTGCTTTTGTGACAGTGTCAGCTATTAACTTTCTTTTTAATCACCTAATTTTTAAAATTGAATTTGCAAAGCTTGAAGCATGAAAGAAGGATTATAACAAATACATACATATACATGTATATATATATATGTGTGCATATATATATATATGTTTTAAGTCATGGCCTGAATTTGCTATTTGATTTGATTTTTTAAGGAATCATGTAATACTTTTCATTGAAACTGAAAAACAAAAAAAGCTTTAACTTAGCCACTGAGTTATTTGAAATTTGAAGAATGAGGAAGAGGATATTCATTTACAGTCTTTCTTATCTGTTCTCCTTTGCACAAATTCATAATGTTATGTTTATATTGTTGCAAATTTTATTGTTTATTATTAGGGTGACTACTCTTACAAAACCAAGTCATATGTATCTGTGGAAGGCCTGTAGCACAGCTTTAACACATAATATTCTTTCTGAGTGAATAAATGCATTAATAGATGAATAAATATGGACATACACTTTTGGCCCTGATATACAATCATAACTACATTCCATTACAGTTTTAAGACATGTGGCATTGAGTAAGTCATGTCAATTTCTAATCAGTTTCTTCTGCTAAATGAGGTTGAAAATAGTACTTAGGGTAGAGTTATTTTGAGGATTATTCAGGAAAATTTTATATTAAAATTATTATGAAAATATATGTCATATAGTGCATTTCAGTAAATATTAGCTCTTATTTGAAAGCAGTTATAGAAATAATATAAATCATTCTCCCTTTTTCACATTGGTCATTACAATAAAAGAAATAATTCTTTCCTTCAAATAACTTAGGACATCACATAAGTGGAAAATCTAGGATTCAAATCCACATCTACTTGATCCCAGAGCTAATGGTCTTTAACAACCATAAAAAATATATCAGAATAAAATATAATGAATAGACCATGAAAAGCAAATAGAAAAAGAGAAAGACTTTGATAGAGACAATTAGCTATGCAATTCTGCTTTTTGGAAATATCCTATTGCTAACCATTAATCAACAATATTAGTGATAACAATGCAGCCTGGAAAAATGTACTGATGTATTGATATACTCTAGGACCTAGAGTCTAGGTGGCTTTAAAATAACTACCTAAGAATACCAGATATTATAAATTAGCATATATTGGGGTAGCAAACCACCCATAAAGCAATCACTTCTCCTCATGAACTATCCAAAGATGGTAAAGTTCCAAACATTGATACAAAGGGGAAACAATTTATCCTTTGTCATGAAGTCCTACTGTAGTGAACTATGGGAAAGTTAGCTGTACTGGGTGAACCTACTTTTGCTAAGCTTATCAGATTTAAACAGCTTCAGAGCAAGCAAGGTTTTTGCATACTCTGTCTCTTAATCTTTTCCCCTTTTTTTATTATAAAGGTGTCTGGGATCTAAAAAAGCTACTAATGTTAGAGAGAATAGAAACAGTGGAAAGTGGATTCATCTTATGCAGGTTCTTATCCAATTTGACCTAGGACCTAGGACCCAACCCCTTCTTCCATTACCACATTGGCCCTAGGAATTGCTGCAATTTTCTATTTCCATAATTTTTCTCTGTTTGGTAATTAAAATTCTATTTGAAAGCTCCCAGTATGTAATATATTTATTGTCTCACACACACACACACACACACACGCATACACATGCACACTAACACACATACATATGGAGAGAAAGAGATTTCTACATCTACCTATCTGTGTGCTTTTGTGTGTGTGTTTGTGCATAAAACCATTAATTCATACTGATCTCCAGTTCTAATCCAACACTATAGGGTTCATTTTAGTCTTTTTTTCTTTCTCTATTTGTAGCTCCTTTCTCTGCGAGTAAGAAGTCACATCTTCTTTTGAATATTATATTTACTTATGTGCTGAGTCCTAGAATACACATAAAGTAATTTCAGAATTGCTAACCTATACCTTCATGAAAAACGAATTTGCTAACTAGAGTACAATATTTGTGTATAGCCTTTTGTCTTTCATCTTAGATAAAGATGGCCAAATCACTGTCTTCCAACTTTCCTGAGGTTAATTCTTTTCTTTTCCACCTCATTCAGTTTTTGTTATTATTTATAATACAATTATTCATTTTTTCCTGTTTTTATTGTAGTTGGATTTCCCTCCACATCCTATTTGAACCAGGTCTAGAATTTTTCCTTATCTATCACTTGGTTAAATAGAAACACCCCACCCCACTCAAGCCTGTAGATATGAACTGAGGGAGATAATTTGGTGCAACAGTCATAGGAATCTAGGCCATCTATTCTTGTAACTCATTTCTGTCCTCTAAACCTGTTTGAGCTCTCTCCTGAATGCACCATTTCAATTATATGATAAATTGCCACTATGCATATTGGACCTTAAGACTTGGCAGATCGGATAGTAAGTTGTGTATGCTAGGTTGCTCTGGTAATATAGCCACTTGATGTCCTATGATCAGGCATGTAGTTTCTACTAGGGCACAGTAGTATACCAAGAGCTGCCTTTTGTACAATGAGTAGTTTTCTGCTGTAGAAAGCATGGACTTACTAAGGTGCCCTAGGAGTCTGCACTGTGCTTCCTTTATCTGGATTTGTCAAGAACTCTAAAAGAGTGACTCAACCTACTGTCAATACTATAAGCACCGTGATACGTAATAGGCTATATGTGACAAGAGGCAGAACCACTTGTACTGCAGTTTGAATCTAATACAGAGTATTCTCTTATTCTGAACCCCAATGAAAACTATCATCAGACTTATATAATAAATCGGTAAAACTGTAATTTTCAAATGTGATATGTGATGTGTCTAAACTTTAAATAAGCCTACCAAGAGCTGCCACATTTTCTTAGTGACAAGAAATGAAAGGTGCAATAATTTGTCTTTTTACCATGGTAGGGATGGCTTAGTATGACGGATTTTTACATGCCATCAGTAATTGGATTCTTCTTGTTTTCTGGTCAAGGATGTTTTGCATCTACAAGTCAGTAAAATGTGATGTATCATGTTAACAAAATGAAGAATAAAAATTATACCATCATTTCAATCAATGCAGAAAAAGCATTTGACAAAATTCAACATCCTTTCATGATGAAAACTCAATAGGTATAGATGGAATGTACTTCAACATAATAAAGGCCATATATGACAAACCCACATCTAACATCATACTCAATTGTGTAAAGCTGAAAATCTCATTTAGAGCAATTATGCAAGAAAAAGATATAAAAGTATCCAAGTTGGAAAGAAAGAAGTAAAACTGTTTGCAGATGACATCATTCTACCCGTAAAAAACCCTAAAAACTCCACCAAAAGACTGTTAGAACTAATAAACAAATTCAGTAAAGTTGCAGGATATGTAATCAATCTACAAAAATCAGTTGTGTTTCTATACACTAAAAACAAATTTTTGGAAAGAGAAATTAAGAAAACAATCCCATTTACAATAGCATTAAAACGAATTAAATACTTAGGCATAAATTTAACCAAGTAGGTTAAATATCTGTACACTGAAAGCTGTAAGATGTTGATGAAAGAAATTGAAGAGGACACAAATAAGGGGAAAGATATTCTGTATTCATGGATTGGAAGAATTATAGTGTTGAAATATCCATATTACTCAGTGTTATATAAAAATTCAGTGCAATCTCTATAAAAATTCCAATGGCATTTTTCACAGAAATGGAAAAAGAAATCTTAATGTTCTTATGTACCCACAAAGACCTTGAATAGCTAAATCAATCTTGAGTAAGAACAAAGCTGGAGTAAGAAGAACAAAGAACTTCCTGATTTCAGAAATAAAGCCATGCATATATGGTCAATTAGTTTTTGACAAAGGCACAAAGAATACACATTGGGGAAAGAATAGTCTCTTCAATAAATTGTGTTGATAAAACTGAACATCCACAAGTAAAGTATGGAATTGAACTTTGAAAAGTATGAAGTATGAAATCAACTCGAAATGAAATAAAGACTTAAACATAAGACTTGAAACCATAAAATTCCTAAAAGAAAACATAGGAGACAAGCTCCTTGGCATAGGTTTTAGCAGTGATTTATTTTGGTTTTGACACCAAAAGCAGCAAACAAATAAACAAAAACCCAAGTGGGGCTACATCAAACTGAAAAACTTATGCACAACAAAGAAACCATCAACAAAATAAAGGGCAGCCTATGGAATGGGAGAAAATATTTGCAAACCACTTATCTAATAAGGGATTAATGTCCAATATGTATAAGAAAATCATACTAATAGCCAAAAAAACCCCCAAACATTTTGCTTCAAAAATAGGTAGGTAATCTGAATAAACATTTTGCTAAAGAAGACATACAAATGGTAAATAGGTATATCAGAAGATGCTCAACATGACTAATCATCAGAGAAATGAGAATCAAAACCACAGTGAGATATCCCCTCATACTTCTTAGAAAGTCTATCATCAAAAATACAAGAGATAAAAAATACTGGCCGGGATGTGGAGAAAAGGGAAATTTTGTACACTGTTGGTAGGAATATAAACTGCACAGCCACTATGGAAAGCCGTATGGAAGTCCCTCAAGAAGATAAAAAATAGAACAACCATATGGTCCAGCAATCCCATTTCTGGTTTTACATATTTGAAGGAAATAAAATCAGTATTTGGAAGACTAACCTGCATTCCCGTGTTTATTGCATCATTATTCACAGTAATAAGGTATGGAAGCCACCTAACTGTCCACTGATGGATGAATTGATAAAGAAAATTATACATATAGATTCATATATATGCATTGATAAAGAAAATTATATATGTATATGTATCTGCAAAATTTCATAAATTGTCAAGAATTAGGATTGGTGCTGGCAAGAAGTAAGGGTGCTTGTTAAACAAGAATTGGTTGAGGTCCAAAATGTTTATATAGTTACAAGGGGAGACCTTGAGACCATAAGGTTGCAGCTGGAAGCAGCTAGTAGGTATTGTTTTGA
Source organism: Monodon monoceros (assembly GCF_005190385.1). Classification (NCBI taxonomy): domain Eukaryota; kingdom Metazoa; phylum Chordata; class Mammalia; order Artiodactyla; family Monodontidae; genus Monodon; species Monodon monoceros. Next base: position 104,244,274 of record NW_021703778.1, read on the forward strand.
GAACTACTGGTGCTATCCTTGAGTCTGATACAGTTCAGAAAATTCAAGTTCTCAGTGATGCAGGAATGTGTCTGAAACCACATCCACAATAGCCATCCAGTTCCATTTTGGATTCCTGAACCACAGGTACTCCATCTTGATTTTTAAATGCACTCCTTTCTTTAATGGTTAAAGCAGCTGTACAATGTATGTTTAATAGGCCACAAACAGGCTATTCTAGCTAGCATAAAGTTTAAATTAAATAATATTTAAGCCAGAATGACTTCCTCGTAGTCAACATGTGAAAATTTCTTGTATCATACTGTATTGCATAACAGAAATTTGCTAAGCGAATAGATCTTAAGCATTCTCAACATAAATAAACAAATAAATAAATAGATAAATGGTAACTATGTGAGGTGATGGATGTATTAATTAACTTGATGGCAGAAACCTCTTCACAATGTATACATATATCAAATATTCACATTGTACACTTTAAATATATTACAACGTTATTTGTCAATTATACCACAATAAAGCTGAAAAAATTTAAATAAAGTAAAAATTATGTTTACAATTTTATGTTATGTGCATTTTACTATAATAAAAAAGTGGGAAAGAAGTCGAACTGGTAAAACTAGAAAGATGGGTATAAAATAATGAGTACAGAGATTCAATTGAGTTAATCAACAAAGCCAAAAGCTGGTCCTCAGAAGTTGATTCTTGCCTAAATGTAGACAGATTTACTGATCAGAAGAAACAAATATATTTAGATCAGACATTTACCATACAAACTCCAAATTGAATATTGCTAAGGCTAGAATCTAGAGTTTGCCCATATGATTTCCAATTAACTGCTTCTCACTTAGGCAAGTTCATATAGCGATTTTTTCCCTCTGGTGAGTAGTGACAGATATTTCAAGATAGTTCATGAGTATCACTGGAATGTAAGGTCCTGGAACTTTCACTGTACATTCATTTAAAAAACTCCACCAATTAAAACAATGGCAGGCATATATAAAACAATACTTATTTGTTGAATCACTAAGTTATTACAAATGATCATAGAAAAGCCCACTAATTAATCAGCTAGCCATTGAGATTCTATTCCAGCTCAAGACTGAATCCTAAATAGAACTTTAAATTCAGAAAAGAGTCAAACATTTCTGATGAAAGGCTATACATCTCCCCTTGATTTGTGGATCATTTGAATCTGCAATTTTGAAAAGACTTTAGAAATAAACCACTCAAACAAATGGAGAAACAGGATTGGTGGAATAAAAACACATAAACCACATAGCTACAGGGAGTCAGATATTTAAAAAATGTATATTTATATCAAGTCTCCTGTTATAGCTTTCAATTTACAGGAAATTAGTGGGATGAAAAAACATATTAAATAACATCATACTTACGCCACCAGCAAAATACAGATTGTAGAGAACCACATGGTGAAGGACTTATCTTCAACAAAAAACTTGTAAGGAAAAAGAAGAGATGGAAAGGACACCTATAGTTTAAAAGTGGTTGGCCGAATTGGTAAATTTTGAAGATGGGTGATTTATTATGGTTTATTATGCTAATGTCTCTTCTTGGGTGTATGTTTGAAATTTTTCTCAGCAAAAATTAAAGAAATGTACATATAAAATAGTAGGCATTTATTAAGAATCTATGCTGAAGCTATTGGCAAAGCAGGTTTTGTATACTGTACCATTAAACTATCTTGTAAATTAGGTATTTTTCTTCAATTTCAAATAATTAAGTTATTGACTGTGGTCGGTGCTAATAAGAGATTAAACCAGACCTAATGAGACCTAATGATGTATTTGTAGAGTATTTTTCCTCTGGGTAATTAATACTTAATTTCAAGAGAGAGTATTTGTGAGGTCAATTTCTAACTCAAAGAGGATAATACTTTAAGAGCCCACCCTTACCCTCTACTTTTTCTCTATTTATATTTTAATACTCAAAGAAGTGCATACACAAATATGTATCATATATATGTATGTATGTACATATATGTATGTGTGTGTATATGTACAGATAGATAGATAGGTAGATAGATATAAACAGAGAGAGAGAATATTAATTGATCCTGTTCATTACATTTATCTATGCTTGGGGAACAAGAATGTCATGCTTTTTATACATCCATAGACATAGATAGGAACAGAGTGAAAAGAAGAGGATTGAGGCTTTAAAGTAGTGATTTCCAGAATAGTGTCTCTTATGGGTAGAGATAAAGGAACATAAAAAAAGTCTTTAATAAATAAAGAAACAAGTAAATAACCCATCTTTTTATTTTTTGGTCATGTTTAAATAATAGATGGTTTTCTGTTGTGTCACTTTGTTACTGGAATGCACTGTCTCAAAATACTTGCAAGTTTTAGACATTAAACTAGGAGAAGGATACCCATAAAACCAGCATCCAACCAGATGTCATACTCCTGATCATAGTATGAGAAAAATACAATTCCTTTTGTAATTTAGGACTAGACTTCTTAGAAAGAATTCTGAAGGAAAGGGTTGAATAATTAACACTGAAACTATCTAATTCTTTTAGCAAAGCTTATTTCACAGTTTTGCTTCAGTGTTCACCAGCTGAAGAGAAGGCAATTCAAACTCCCTAAATTAATCCCAGCTGCAGTGCTTGCAACACAATTAACACGTTTAAAAGTGATAAACATATGTTAAAAAAACCAACAATTTGGGGTCAATTTAGAATGAGCTGTCAGAAAGTCGGAAATTGCCTAAATCCTTTTCATTTCTTGTCTGTTAATTGTAAATTTCCATAATCAATTTGGATTGAGAGAAAGGTTTTAAATTACTAAAATATTAATACTATTTTCAAATATGTGTGTTCTCTTTAATCTTAAGTTGAAGGATATGACTAGAAAAATGTTTAATAATTTTAGAGAACTTGGAAGATATTGGCTTATCCACTTTGACATTCCAGAGAAAAGGGAGAATAATAATCCTGGTGCCATTATCAAGGGGACATCTCTTGGATAAATAGTTAGAAATAATATAGATGGCTGCTGTGTTAGACACTCTCAGTCATCCACATACCATGTGATTTCCATGCCACACAACCTTTACAGTAGCAAATAATTGGAAGGAATCACAAGCTTCAGGAAGTGGTGGTTTGATGATCTGTATATGTAGGACTGATTTGGAGGCCTCCCATTGCCATTTCTCACCTCAATCCCACATCTCTGAAATCCATATTTGAAAATACACCCAGCTTGGCTCAGATAGTATTTACCAAAAAAATAAAAAAATAAAATTGTTTCAGAAGATTTGAGGATTTTAGCTGCAAAATAGATTGTACCTTCCCTTCTGGAAGCAAATGGGAAGGTCTATTGTACACTAGTCATTCTTCACTTTTTCCCCATTTTATCATCACAATAATTGTGAGTAGTATTATCTCCATTTTTATACTTGAGGAAAATGAACCTCATAATTAATATTTGCCCAGGAATAAAAAACAAATAAACATGTACTAATAAAAACACACACTGTCATTTTTTACTTCAGTGGTGCATAGTGTTTCTAAATATTTCACAACTCTATCACTCTATAAAGTCCGCTTTTTGTCCTCATAAAGTAAGTAAAAGATATAGCTAAATTATAGTACTATTTGAGATAATTTAGCACCTTCATTTGTGGTGGTGGTTTTTCATATTAACAGGCTTAAACTAGAAGTGTGGCAGAGAAAATAGTAAGACATGGTGATAAATTAGGTACAATGGAACAAAGAGCAGAAGTTGCGGCATGGTCACTGAGATTGGGAATTTAGGTGCCTGGGAAAATGTAGATCTGCTACTGGGAGCAATAGCAAGCTTACGGAAAGGAATGAAGTTTTAAATTTGAACATATGAGGTTTAATATGTGAAATGGCTATTAAAGGAAATATTAAGAAAATGAGTGATTAGAATAATAATTCTGCATACAGTACATTCATATGTTGGTCAATTTGAATTCAAAGTGAAGAAAATTTAAAAGAAAGAACTTGGCGGAGGGGAAAATATTAGCTAGTAAAACAAAAGATCTAAGAAACTTTGACTAAAATAAAATCATAAAGCTATTAAAACACGTAATTATAGAGATTATTCTCGAGAAGTAAATTAAGGAGGTGTAGTGTGGTATCACATACTGTTTACAATAGTAAGAAAACAGTAGCTAACTCTGGGTGATTAAGGTATTAACTAGAACCCATGGATGAAGGACTATGGAGAACAAAATCTTAGCAAAAAGAGAAATTAATATTAATTTTGAAAAAAATTGTATGAAAAGGAAAAGTATATATTAACTGGAATTTCCTAACGTATTGGATGCAAAATAGAATAATTTACATACTGTTAAATATTTACAATGGTACGTGCCAAGCACTTTTCTAACTTCTTGTATATAGGATTTCTAATGCTTTTACAACCTTAGGAAGTAAATGCTATTATTTTAATTTTACATGTCTTCAGATATGTAAGTGCCTTGCGCATGTCTCATACCAGATGAACTGTGGAGCCAGGAGTCAACCACATTTAAAAACTTGTTCAATTCTACTTTATATGATCTTCTGCCATGTTAGATTCATTAGAAATAAAGAGATCCAGTGAATAATATGGCCATATTGTGGAAATAAAATAAAAATCTATATAACAAATTAATAAGGAAGGCATGTTCCATCTGTAAAATTCCTCCCCCTTGGTTTCCATGATATTATTTACAGTTGTTCTACATCCTTCTCCAAACAGTTCCAGTCTTTTTAGCTGCTGCTTTTTATCTCTTATTGTTGGAATACCACATTTTTTTCGGTATCTGCTTCCACTTCCTCATTTACATTCAGGTTTTTACCAACTGTTAATTTCACTTACTAGCAACAGGATATCTCCAAATGTGTGTCCTCAGGAATTTTAAATTTATAATTTTAAAGTTTTAAGTCAGAAATTCTCCCATACCAAGTTGTGTTGGCAACTCAGTTGATCGTATTATTAATGACCCAGGTATTAAAGCTAGAAATATGGGCCATTCATTTTTCCCTTCATTCCCTACATCAAGTCAATCTTTGTCATTCAGTTTAAAATATCTCATCTGTCCTTCATTTAAACACCTACCAAACTTCCTTAGTTTGCCTTCTCTTAATTTTTCAAATCAATAATGGCAGTAGGCAACTAGCTATTTTTCTTACTATTAAATCTTCACCCTTCAAACTTCACTGCCTCCAAAAATTTTTCTATACAATGTAATGACACCTTAGTAAAATTTAGTTACTTATATAATTAGAAAACCCAAAGTTTTACAATTATATCATGTATACCCCACTATTTCATGGAAATTACTTAAATGAAGTTATGTCACCTATAAAGAAAATATGCTACCTGAAGTTCTTGTATTACTTTTCCAATTTGTAATCATTTTCCATAGTGCCAATTATACTTTTCCAATGTAAAACCTAATGCAGAGATAACTGAAATTTCTCAGTTTGCAGTGACATTACTGTCTCAGGAATTTTTCACAGTGCTCCTAGGCAATAAATAAAGATAATAGAAAGATAGATAGATAGATAGATGAATAGATAATCATAATCTTTAAAGTTCCATTTATTAAGAAGACAGGTATAGACAACATATTAAGTATTTATGTCCTAACAATTTAGTAGCTGCTTGATAAAATAATACACATAAAATGAAAAGATAAATAATACTTTAATTTAATTTTTAAATAACCACAATTACTCACTGAGATGATGTGTCTATTGGCACTACACAATTTCTTAAAGCTTAGATTATTTACCACCACTCCTGTTTTCTGTTTAACATTGCCTTTTGCTTATTACTTGCTTTTTCTTACAACTACCTCCAAAAATCCAACTTTATAAAGATATGATGTCACCAAAAGGAAAGCAGTGTGATCTAATGTTGAAATTGTGAACTATCTGGAGTTAGTGTTCCTACGATGACTGATAGGCGTTGAGCATCACCAAGTTTCCCTAGAATTTAAGAAATATTAAGAGGTATCATTCTAAGTTTACTACAGTGTCTTCAGATGATTCAGTACACAGTTTGGGAATCACACACCTAAAACAAAATGAAAACAAACAAGCAAAAGAGTCCTACAAGTCTTATTTTTTCCTTTGTAAGGCAGTGCTTACATGGTTTAAATTTAATCAGTTGCCCTAACCAAAAAATTTAATTTTAAAGAGAAATTGTATCTTCCATCTTGCTGGCTGGGATCTTGGAAGAGGCAAGTGATTCAGTCTCTAGCAGTATTTTCTTTTTTTTTAGAATGATAGTTCTTAACAATGTGTCTGTGTATGTGTTTGCCAAGGACCACTGAAAATCTGATAAAGCCTCAGATGTCTTCTCAGAATAATGTTTTTTCAAATACAAAATATATAGTCATAGTGGAAGTCGTAGATAATGCAACAAGACAAGAAAATAATGCATACATATATGGGGAAAGGAAAAAATAAAACTGTCTATTTTTACATTGTCTATGTAGAAAATCAAGAATCAACAACAAAACAAAACTCTTGGAACTAATAAGCAACAATAACAAGGTTTTAGGATACTAGATTAATATATAAAAGCCAATTACTTTCCTGTATACCAGTGACAAACAAGTATAATTTGAAATTAAAAATATATTACCATTTACATAGCATTGAAAAAAGTGAAATACTTAGGTATAAATCTAACAAAATCTATACAAGATATATATGAGGAAAACTACAAAACTAATGAAAAAAATCAAATAAGAACTAAATAAATGAAAAGATATTCCATGTTCATTGTCAGGAAGACTCAATATCATCAAGATGTCAGCTCTTCCCAAATTGATCTATAAATTTCATGCAATCTCAATAAAAATCCCTGTAAGTTGCTTTATGGATATCAACAAAATGATTATAAAGTTTATTTGGAAAGGCAAAAGACCCGGAACAGCCAACACAATATTGAAGGAGAACAAAGTCAGGTGACTTACACTACCCAACTTAAAGACTTGCTATAAAGGTATAGTAATCAGGACAGTGTGGTATTGGTGAAAGAATAGACAAACAGATCAATGGGACAAAATAAAGAGCCCAGAAATAGACTCAAATATTGATAATATAGTCAATGGGCTTTGACACAGCAGCAAAAGTAATACAGTGGAGAATAGTCTTTTCAACAAATGGTGTTAGAACAACTAACATCCATGTGTAAAAAAAATGAATCCAGACACAGACCTTATACCTTTCACAAAAAAAATTAAGTCAAAATGATCATAGGCCTAAATGCAAAACAGAAAACTATAAAAATCCTAGAAGATAACACAGGAGAAAACTTAGATGACCTTGAATATGACAATGACTTTCTATTGCCATTTATCAATACCAAAGGCAAGATCTATGAAAGAAATAATTGCTGAACTCCATTAAAATTAAAAACTGCTGTCTGACAAAGTCACTGTGAAAGTAAGAAGACAAGCCACAGACTGGGAGAAAAATTTGCAAAGGACATATCTGATAAAGACTGTTACCCAAAATATAAAAAGAACACTTAAATCTCAACAATAAGAAAATGAACAACCTGATTTAAAAACTGGGCAAAATACCTGAACAGACACCTCAGCAAAGAAGATATAAAGATAATAAATAAGCATATTAGAAGAGGCTCAATATCAAATGTCATTAGGGAATTACAAATGGTATACCAGTCTGCAACTATTAGAATGACAGAGACAGAATATTGAATACACTAAAATCTGGCAAGGACGTGAAGCAACAGGAACTCTTCTTCATTGCTAATGGGAATGCAAAGTGAAGCAGCCACTCTGGCAGCTTCTTACAAAGTGAAACATACTCTTACCATGTGATCACACTACATGACATTTACTCAAAGGAGTTTAAAACTTATGTCCAAACGAAACCCTGAACACACATGTTTATAACAGCTTAATCATAATTACCAAAAATTAGAAGCGACCAAGATGTCCTTCAGTAGGGCGAGTTTCTAAATAAACTGGTATATACATCCAAACAGTGGACAATTATTCAGTGCTAAAAAAAAAAATGAGCTATTAAGTCATAAAAAGACATGGAGAAAAGTTAAATGCTTATTACTAAGTGAAAGAAGCCAATATGGAAAGGGTACATAATGTATGATTCCAACTATATGATATTCTGGAAAAGGCAAAACTATGGAGATCAGTGGTTGCCAGAGGTTAGGAGGAAAGGGAAGAATGAATAGGTAGAGCACAGAGGATTTTTTAGGGCGGTGAAACTATGGTGTATGATACTATAACTGTGAATGCATTTCATTATATTTGTCAAAACCCATAGAATGTACAACACCAAGAGTGAACCCTAATATGAACTATGGTCTTTGGTTGATAATGGTTTTCCATATAGGTAACAAGTGTACCACTCTGATGCAGGATGCTGGTAAGTGGGAGAGGCAGTGTGTGTGTAAGGGCAGGGAGTATATCGGCACTCTCCATACTTTCTGCTGAATTTTGCTGTGAACCAAAAGCTGCTTCTAAAAACAATATGTATATATAAAAAAGCAAATGCTTACAAAGAAAACTCAGAAATACAGCATCAAAATATTTTTAAAAGTTTGCAATATGGTAATATATTTGTATTTGATAAAGAAATAAATGACATGACCAAACACTAGGTCTATTACCTCCCAAAATCTTGAGGTAATAATAAAGATAAATAGTATCTGGACAAATTTACAACTATAGTGATATGAAATATCTCTACATTTTAATTGTTGTCTAAGTCACTGGTACTACTAATACTATTGCCTACTTTTATAATTGCAGAAGTTAACAAAAGTAAATATGGTATGTAAATGTTTTTCCCAACAAACTTCTCAGGCACTCTGAATTGTACCCAAAAATCTTTTGGAGATTCATGAAACAAAAGTTAAGAACCGTGATTCAGAATGTCTTCATGAGACAGAGGCATGTGCTCTTGGTGAGTCAGTTCTGTAGTATGATGACGAGAGTTGATTCTGAAATCTCAGACTAGAGTCTTTGTTTTTTTCATTTTTCACAATTAAGGTCTGTCTACATGCCTTAAGAAATCCTTTCTCCTTATGTTAACAAGAATGAATTCTCTTACTGCAATGAGAAATTTGTTACATATGCTAAAAAGAATAAAAAATGTGTCAAGAATTCAGAAATGTAGGTACCCTGTACCCTTTCTCCACCAGCTCAGCTCCAAACACAAGAGTAGTTTCCATACATATTAGAGTCATAGATGAGATTTCCTTTGGGAAATTAAAAAAAAAAAAAGTAAATATAAAACAAAAAAAAACTTCATTAGCTAAGGAAATTGACACAATCAGAGCTGGGATTTATATCCATGTTTTATTTCAGAATCAGTGTTCTTTGCATATTGCTCATTGTCTACATTTTAATTTCATCCAAGAGAAAGGCTAAGCCACAGTGAAGTCCTACATCTTTAAGAAGTTCTTATTGTACAACACTCATATAAAATAAACAAACTAATAATATTTCAAGAGACTAGTGAGAGTTTTTATAATGTTATTACTTAAATAATTTTGGTGTTCCCCATTTATACTTAAAACTCAAGGAAATATATATGTGAAAATAAATGGAACATGAATAAAGTACTCTAAAATCCTTAAAAGCAGATTAGTGATATTACTGGTTTCCTGGATATTGCTTTGTTGAGTTATACAAGGAAGAGAAAACACTATAGAGAGGTTGTTTTATATCTAACTAAAGATTGAATTCTCTTTTATAAAGGCAAGCAAGAATATGTGTGGGTGTCCTTGTAAAAGAGAAAGAAAAAGCAAGAGAAGAGACTCAGGGTTCAAGGTTCATATCCAATAATGCAGTGTAAACTGTTATCCAAGGCCAACTGAGCTATTCAGATCAGTTCTGCATTATAAAAGTTGCTGTCCTAAGAATGAGGCTCTTTATGGATTTTTTTCCTCTTCTTCATGCCAGGAACTTTATTTCAAAGGGAGATTTCGACTTCATTCTGTTGGACCTCAATAAATCCGGGCCAACTAAAGTGCCAGAGGGAACGATAAAGCTGAATGAGATATAAAAAGATTTACTATTAGTCAATGTGTGGAGAGAAATTCATTCAACCATTAAAGATTGTATTTCCTAACCAAAAGAGAAAAAAAAAAAATGACATGGAAGTTGGTCTATATCAACAGATTGCTGATGAAATCCAGAGTTATTAATTCAGTAGAGGTCTATAGCACCAATTGTATCATCATCTGTATCTCAGAACATCCAACGATCTTCAGAAAAAAAAAAAATGAAAGCAACACACATTTTGTGTAATTCATCATCCTTAAAAGTCCACACAGAGGAAAGCAATTCCCACCAGGTTTAACCAGTGAATTATGTCTGAAAATATAATTATTACAGTTTTCTATTTCTGAGCTGTTGGCTGGCTGTGCCCACCTTTCTGTAAAGTTGAATTGCTTATATGTGAAGCAGGAGGAAAAGTCAATGTAAAGTAATACAGAAAGTCATCATGAGGAAACTTCTAAAGGATTGATTTAATTGTCTTAAGACTGATTGCACTGAATGAAACACTTGATTTTAATTTCCTTCTTTTTCATATTTCTCATTAATTGCTCTATACATGTTTTGAGTAAAATCATCAAAATATTACCTTTTATATACATATATATATATATATATATATATATATATATAATTTGAAGCTTTATTAACATCATTCCTGACCACTTTTATTATTTTTAAAATGCTTAATTTAGTGAAATGAAAAATTAGAATTTAGAAATAGTTTCTTTAGGCATCCCTATATTTGCCAGTTTATTTTTAAGTTATGTCAGTATGACAATATCGATAAATTAACTTCTACATATTTTTTTGGCTTGACTAAATCAGGGGGAAAACTTAATTTATGTTTAGAATAGGATAAACTCCAATTAGTCATTGTTCTGAATTGGGATGGACGGATGGATGGACGGTTACCTAGATAGATTATAATTCACATGCAGAATTCTAATCTTGGTCCACTTAAAAGATTGCTGGTCATAATGCAATTGTCCATTTTTTTTTCCTGAAGATAGCTAAAGATTAATATATAGTCAACAAGCAAGAACCAGTGCAATATGTGGACTGTGAGAATTTTATCCTCACTTAAAAAAATATGGTTTTTATGCTTTTGAACTTTCTCAAAATTTATTAAATTTTTACTTGTGATTGAATAGACCTAAGCATTTATATATTTACTCAGTCTTTAAGTACATTGATAAGTAGCCTGACCTGTCATCAAAGAAGCTGCTTATTACATTGTTTAATATCTGAAGGTACCAGAAATGTAGAGTCTTAAGGGTGATGCCCTTCATTTATATTTTTAACTGAAGAGGAAAATAATTTTTAAAACAAATAACTATGTCCTGTAATCTAAATGTATCACAGCAGGTTAGGAAAAACAATAATATTCATTTTCCCTGTGTTGTGTCAGTTTCTTTTATCAGTAGAGTGAGTTTTTACTACTTTATCTCTCTCTTCAATAAGTTATTTTAATAAACATGCGCATGCAATATTTGGCAATCCCAAGAATAATGGGGTGGTATTATGGTTCACAGTAAAACTATTAAATTCTGAAGTTCACTATATTTCTCTGCTTAAAGTAAAGAGGAAATAAAGGCAAATCCTAATACAGACATTAATATCAACTATTATTTTTTTTAAATTCCCTACTCATGCTTCCAGGTAATTTACCTATCACTATAGTGCAATTTATCTAAGAAAGAACTTGTTAGGTAATGTAGTTATCTGTTCAACTTGAAATGTATGAATTACATTATAAATTACACTAATTTTTATATGTAATTCAAGTAATACCCAGGATCCTGTGGGGCTAGTGTCTCTTATAAACTTTATACTATATAGAAGAACATTAAAAGAAATACAGCCTTGCCATCCAAGATTATATAAATAAGCCTCAATTTTCTGTTTACTTGCATTTCTCAAAGAACATCAAGGGATATCTAAATCATAGTATGAAACTTTCCAACCTTCTTTTTTTCTTCACCTGTTACTCTCCGTACTGTCAAAATCCCTTTCCAAACTATAAGATTACAAGATCCAGATTTTTCTTTTTCTCATTCATTTAACCTCTATAGTTTTACACTCCTATAAATAAAACTTGTTTGTTTATAATAAAACATTCAACCCTGATTTCCTAGTTCTGTTTCTTCACCCTAATTTTCGAAGTATCCATCACAAAATTTCAGAACTCAAGCTGACTATTACCTTATAAGGTGGAGGAGCTGGAAAGGTTATGTACAAAGACAGAAATCTCCTTGGAGGTAGATAAATCCCAGGATTAAATGGCAGAAAGTGATATAATAATAAATATTATTATCACTTACATTTATATATTTTATTGCTCCTACATATTTATCAGTCTGTATGAATATATTATTTAACTTGTTCTTTTGAGAAAAAATATTTTCTGGCCTTTGGCTGAGAAAAAGAATCAGGTTTCTGAAACTACATATTTGAAGTAATGTCAAACTGTAGGAACCTATTATGGTTACCATTTGGCTTTCCCAAGTTGATAATAAACTTATATGAACATCTTTTTATCAAACAGCAAAACAAACCTGTTTACAGTATATGAGTTGTTGAACATTCTCTTCCTTTTAAATTTTCTACCATAAAATCATTTTTAGCTGAAAAATTGATTTTTTACCAATCTGTATGAATATGCATTATCACAGGTTGGATTATTCAATTTGCCAAAAAGAGAACAAAATACACACATAGTTTATGCAATTTAACAAATAATTCCAGTTAGAAATAACTCCTCCTTTAATTGAAATGTTAAAAATTTGTGTTTGCCTTTCTTATGCTGTATTGAGAGTGTTTTCCTGTGTGTGAGTGTGTGTGTGTGTGTGTGTGGTATTTTTCCACACATATTATCAGAAAACACATGAAGGACAAAACTAGGTTTAACTCATTTGGCATTCTCCCTTAAGTACGGCTAAATTGCTTTATACATTTGCTATTAGTTATTGGCACTGTTTGAAGAAATATGGACTTTGTAAAAGTTTCACAACAGTCATATGTACCAAATAATTGATGTGGGTATGGGAGAGACATGAAGAAAACAAAATGGGGAAAAAATGTGGACCCATGAGGAACTTTAAAAGCTGCCTAGTAGTGTCTTCTGTTAGCCCTATTGACATATAGTCATTTATTTAATTAATTGACTAATTACAGAACAAAATGTATTTTCTAAAATTTTATATGTAATTTTGTACCTAATTACAGGAATAACTGAAATAGATCATGTCCTTTATTTTACTTTCCTCATCACTTTGAGTATATATTTAGTGTGATTAGAGGAAATTATTTTATGCCTTCATTTAATAAATTTGGAGGGAGAGTAATCAGTAAACTAAATTTAAAAAGACATTCTACATATTTTGCTGAAATAATGAATAATTCTACAGAAATATAATTATTATATTCAAAACAGTCAGTAACATTCAATCTGACCATTAATGGATTTGAGAAATGGGTACTAAGAGTTCTTAGAATATATTTTTTAAATGGTATCAGAAGAAAGCACAATGAGAAACACAACTATGCGAGGTAAGAAAGTCTATCTAGATAATTCAATATATTAACATGTTTTTCCTCTAATTTACAACAAGCAAAGCAAATTCATGATGACTGTAGAATCTGTACTTTGTATCATAAAAACGATAGATACATTTTTGATGGGAGTAGATTTCCTACATTTAATACACATCCTGTTTTTTCTGTTATCTAGAAACTCCAGGTTCCTTGTCTAAAGAATCACATCTCAGCTCAAGCAACAGAGACATTGATCATGGCAGTGGTGGTAGTAGTTTTAGTGTAAGAGGAGACAGTATTTGTGGGATGTTAGGGGTTTTCAAGAGGAGAGGAACATACCTAGGGGAAGAGAAAATGTCTAAGTCCTCTCTGGCTTATTTTTGCTTCCATTTTCCTACTAATCCAATCTTTCCTAATCACATTCCAGAAAGACTAAGGAGTCTGAATTGTTGATGCTTGCAGATTGGAGCAACAGATTCCCATTCCAGCAAAATATTCGGTGTCCAGGGATAAGTGTAATAGAACTTAGTGGGAATCTTGAGATATCTTCTAGCATGGCTCATTCAAACAGGCAATCACATGATTTTAGGTTCATCTTTGTAGCTTCTAACACATGCCTCATTATTATTAAGGAGAAAAACATTTTTAAGGATGTATCTAGTTTAGCAGTTGTCAAAATTGATTACAAAATAACATGAGCAAGTTATCTTTTTTGCCAGTTATTTGGAGACACCTCATATCATTTTTCCCCTATATCCTTGTATTTCTCAAAGTTTGAATGGAAAAATATCTTGGACATATTGAGAAGAATATAAATTCAGTGTGTATGGTACTCAGATCCATTATATCATGCATTTTAACATATCTACTATATAGTCTTCACTGAATCTGGGCAGGGGAGGGCCGAGAGGCATAGATACAGAAAATATTGTCATGTCTTAGGTCTTAAGTGATGAGTGCTTTGGGAAGCAAAGACTGATAGACCTGAAGTAACAGAAAGGCAATAAATTGTATAGTATCTATATATATGCCATAATTATTCAAAAGAGAGGAAGATAAATTGTTGGGACTATTATTAAGTAATTATTTATTGAAAAAAATGGACTATGGTTTACATGCTGAAGGGTTGGTGGGAAAAAGAAACATAGGAGAGCAACACAGAGGAAGAGAAAAACTGGAGTGAAGCCACAAAATCTTTTAGGAAGATAAAGGACAAAAATGGGAGCAGAAGGGAGGAAATGTTTTTGAAAGCTTTGTAATTTAGCTTTTAGTACAACACATAGCTCATAGCTAAATTATTTTTAATAAAGTTCTCTAATGTCCTAATTTTGGTATATTAAGATAGTATTTCATCCTGTGTTTGCAAATATTCCGATTTTTTAGAAACTATTTTCTCTTTTTATTTGTCTCTCTTCTTCTTTACCTTTTGGGCATTAGCGTCTCCCATTTCCTTCACATTAACACATGCCTGGCTTCCTGCCATTTACTTATTATCACCTCCACTGGAGAAAACCAAAGAATAAATAAATAAGAAGAAAAAATACACACACTAGTCACTTATTCTAACTCTTAACCATTTTGCTAATACTTTGGATAAGAGAAGAGGTTTAAAAGAATAGGCTCTGATAAAGCTTCATAGTTTTCTTTGAAGTTTACTACCCAGATGGGGATGTATTAGCAAACATCTTTTAGAAAGGAGACTGCAATTTATAGGAAGTCTGTCTTTGAGTTTATTGTCAGCAAATAAAGGCATATTCACTAATCATATTTTTTGCTCCTGACACTATTAAAAAACACAAAGAAATGAAGATCTTGAGGACATGTGGTCATACTTATATCTAGGATATAACTTTAAAAATATCCTATGAAAAAAATTTTGATATTCCTAACAATTTATTTCAATGATTTGAATTTTGTTTTTTTCTTGGGTGAGATATATATATATATATATATATATATATATATATATTTCAAATAATATTTTACTACCTATTATCTACCTAAAATGAGGAATAAAAAAAATATGGTTAACTCACTAAATATTTTGGATGGAATGTAATAAATTTTCTGTGAAAATAATGGGTAGATGGGGGAAAGAGTTGAGGGAGAATATGAACTACTCTTAACTACATAATATTTAAAGATTATTATTGGTCTAGAAAGAGGAAAAGCATCCTGCCTACATTTAAAGGCAGAATCTGTTAGAGATCCTCAAACTTGGTTTCCATGAATGAGAAAGACTGAAATTTGTTTTCCAAGAAAGACCATAAAAAGTAACACTAAAAATGATAACTATGATTCTGTGTTCTTAGATATTACTTGTTTTACAAGAGCTTATAACCCTTTTGCATAAAAATATTTAAAAAATGAAACAAAACTGGTATTCAGCATTTTCATGATATTTACTTATCTGATAATGATGGGATATTTACAGCTTTGTTATTTAAATGTCATAATCATTTACTAACAGAAATCTTTAAAGTAACATAATTTAGAAATAAAAACATTATATTGTCTTTATTTTATCATTTTGCCATGGGCCCATTCACAACAGTAACCATAATCATTCATAAAATGAATTCCAAAAATTCATAAAATGAATGGGTATACCCATTCATTTTATCCTCAAGCAAAAATAAAAACAGTAACACTATAACACAGGTACTATTTAATTATCACATCTAATAGAGGGTAAATGTAAGGCTTAGAGAGATTTAGTAACTTGCCCCAAATCCACAGATATGTGGATTTAAACACAGTAGATGTTAAGTATTGGCCTCCATCCTTACTATTTTATGGATGTAAGTTGTTGTACAAAACTCTAAATTACCAGAGTGGAATCTGTGAAACTAGTGAAGGCAAAGATAGTACACACACTAACTTTGAAAATTCTTTGTGAAAAGTACCAATAGTCAGGTCAGTTTTGAATGAAAATATGATGACACTTTCATCTTGAATCTCTAAAGAGGGATGCCTAACAAATGTTAGGCCTATCCTATTTTTCTGTTCTTCAGGTTAGTAAATACATTTTTTTTCCAGTAATTTATGTTTTCCTCAAATTTATATCACTATTTTAAATAGATACACTTTGAGTATCTTGTTATCAAACAATGTTTGGGCTGAACACAGATACTTATTATTTTTATATTTGTAATTTGCCATAAGTGCATTTCAAGTCTATATATTATACATTCTATTTATATTATAACAATAAATATATGTTTAGATATTTGCACATATATTCATATGTGACATAGTTTCTAGTGAGCATCTGGTAAATTAAACATTGTGATAAATTGCTGTACACATATTAGTTAATACTACTTTTAACAATGATATTTAATGATAATATTTAACATTTGAGTTTTTACTACTGATCAGGCTATCTAGAGAAATAAATAAATAAATAAATAAATAAATAAATAAATAAATAAATATATATATATATATATATATATATATATATATATATATATATAAAGAATCCTCCTAATTTAAAAGCAACTTTATATTCAGGTATTGCTATTTTGATGTTTTTATTAGGGTCCAAAATTTTCAGACCATGAAGTGTGATTTCAGTCATAGATTATTGGACATAATGAAATTCTCTGAATATGTGACAGAAGGAGAATGACTTCTCTAGTCCAAAAAGTCACCATTGTTTTTTAAAATTTTGTAGTAAATGCTTGTCTATTTGGCTCTGTAATAGCACCATCTGGTGGCATCCAAGACTTCCAAAACAATCTGTAGACATCATTGTCGCCAATGATTTGATGGGGTATAGCGGTAAACTTGTTAGAATGAGGTTTATATCTTTTAGATTTGTTTTGTTTGTTCTAAGTTCAACAAGGCAGTTATTTATTATTTTGAGTGAATAATCCATACATGAAACCAAATTCCATGAACGAAGTACATAAAAGTCTATCTTCCCACAAAAGAAAAAATATACCTTTTCTTGATTGCTGAATGTTAGGCAGAAGTTTACAATGACTGGGGCTTAACCACAGGGAAATCAACTTGCTTCAAATTGAAAGATATATATCCCTGTTAAGGTTATATTTGGGAGCAGAGAAACTGTTAAAAAAATGAACAAGATTCACTGCCAAACCTTCTATTTATTCTAATTCTTTGTAGTTGCAAAATATTAAAAATTGCAAGAACTTTTTACTGAAAATACTACTAAATGTTGGGATTACATTAACTGTACTTTTGAAACATCTGTTACATTCACAATCTTGCCAGGACCATGCCCATAAAAGTACATTTTATGCAAGAAAATGTTTAGACTGGTGAATGGTTGACTAGCTTGTAACAAGATATAGTTCCAATAGAAAATAATATCAAATTTAACAAAAAATACCATCCAATATTCTACTTACTATATTTCTTATAAAAATAAAAATTTCTAGGGAAACAAATATAGTTTGTAATACCTATAGAAAAATAATTAGTAATGCAAGCATTGTATAAGTGGACACTTATTATCTATAAATTAGGAATATAAGAAACCAATTTTAGTAAGTCTAAACTTTTTTCCTATATGAAAATAAAGTAAAGATCAATATTTCTTCTCTTTTGGTTAATTAAGGATGTTCTTGTTCCCCTGAATCAAGTGGAGAATTAAAATTCATGTATATAAATACATTTTGTAAATTTTCAGATCAGCAAATCTCTTCCCAGCACGTCTTTTAAAATTCAAAAGATTGTAAATTACTTGATATTAATTTTGACTCTTTTATTAGTGAATTAAAAATAATTACAAAAAGGCCAATGGTAAAGAATTTAAGTTCTGGAATCAGGCTGTCTGGGTTTGAACCTCTTGCTCCTTTCTAGCATGTGCTCTTGGACAAATACATGAAATCTTGTCATAACCGTACTTGAGCTATGGCTCTAGGCCATAGCTTCCTTACTTATCAAATGGAGATAGGAACTCCAACCTCATAGGGTTGCAATAAACATTAAATTATTTAACACAAATAAAGGACCTGGAGTAGTGCCTACTTTCATCAAGCATTAAATAAATATTAGCTAGTATCTACTGAAATGTTTTCATAAGAGGTATTCATTTGACTCCACTCTGTAATTTTCTATGGAAGTACACTTAACTAATATTCCATTTGCCTCTTGATGCGATGTAAGAGTCACTGTATGTAATATAAAGTATATTTCTATGGCAGAATTTCCTAGCCAGTGCTGAGAATGAGTTCCACGTACCATGGCCCTTGGTGACCAGAGTTCCTGGGTTTGCCTCTGTTGTCTGTGAGCACTCCTCTCTGTCACAACAGTATGTTGAATAAGTGTTTCTATGTCTTAACTGTGTATTAACATGTAAAGTTTTGGGAAACTGTGCTCTAAATTGATGGTATGAAGCAATTTATATCGCTAAAATTACCGTATTTAAGAAGACCAATCATATGTGTTTCAGTAATCCATCATGCTGTTAGAAAGACTTAGGACTTATAATACATCAAAACAATATCCAAGCAAATTCTAAATTAGTCAGAGATTTTAAATGAACAGTTCCTATACACAGCTGTATGAAATTCTAGTGAATATCTCTGATTGCCTCACTGAAGGATCAAAACCCATTGTCAATTTTCTTTACTAATAGTTGGTCTTTCCATAATAACACCAGGTTGAATTCTGTATTTTCTCATAACAAATATGTTGTTTCTCATAAGCGTCAACATCTTTCATTCACCTGCTTATAAAAATGTATCTGTTTTCATTCTATGAATTTTTAAAGCAACTTCACGGTGTTTGACTCACTATCGATTATTTTTCAGATATCATCTCACCTAAATCCACTTTAAGGATTTCATTTTGGGTATGGCCTAGCAAATCAAAAAAAGCAAATTAAATTTCCATCCATGAAACCAATTCAGAACAATAAAAATTGAAATGATAAACTGAATATATTCAAGGAACTGTTTTGATATAAATGTATAGTCTAAGCCAGAGAACAATCATTTTATTTTGAAAATAGTGAGTCAATGGGAAAAACATCTTTGGGCCAAAGTGATTGCATTTACTGAGATTTAGATACAACAAATAATTTAGCTGGTTCCATATCCTTCCATCTGATCTTTGCATATATGTATTCATTACCTAAGGATAATATTGTTTAAATAGGAATAAAATTTTATGGAGCAAGAGATTACAGAAATGAATTGTGTACACATAAAGCACAAATAAATTAAGGTTATCTAAAAGTATAATGAACTGTTGATTAATAATACATTAGCAGTTAACACAAAAATCAAATTAGTCATGTAAAGAAGTTTGCATATATATGTTTCCCTTACAATTGATGGGGCTGTAATAGTTTTTAAAGCAAGTACGCCTGTATGATGAATTCATTTGGTATTCAGTGTAATAGCACAGATAATAATGAAGTCATTTGGCTTCCATTATATAAACATTAGATAATGGATACCTATATTAAAATGCAACTCTTATGTTTGTGCTTATTTTTATCTTCATTTGTACATAGTACTAAATCTTTACAGTTGAGCTTTTATGCAAATTGTTGACATTTATAACTCTGGATCTTGATGGACTTTTATGGACAAAAACATTCCATTATATTGTTTTATATTCCAAGATAAACTACAGTTGGATTGTTAAAATGGGTGCCCTTATGGTTATTAACCAGTTGTCTAATCTCATTCTCCCCGTCCATTTTTTGTTGGTCTCTTTAAGGGAAGCAAGCATCCACAAGAACATCTTGAAAAAATATCCCATTATACAATATCTCTGAAATGTTTGATTTTACTTTTTTTATTTCTTGGGTTTTTGTTTCTTTTGTCCTTACCTTTTTTCATTCAAATGCCATAAAACAGAAATAAAATGCAAATTTTATTTTTAAATTACAACAAAAATTTTCCCTTCCAGAAGCTGTTACAGCTATAGGATAAGCTGTATGGTTAAGAAAATGACAAGTATTTTTAGCTTTTTTTCCTATTGGATGACATTAGTTATTTCTGCTATGTGAGGTGACATAAACTCTCTTTTTTGGGAGAGGGAGGGTTTACACTTGTTATTCTTCCCCATATTTGTGTTTCTAAGAAATTGCCCATTTCAGAGTTTGGAAATGCCAAATAGATGCTGATTTTCTAATTTCAAAAAACAAGCAGATACACCAAGCATATTAAAATTTTTCTTGTATATTTTGTATATGTTCAATATTTTTTGTAAACCTTCATTGTCGTGTACTTATATTGACAACATAGAGTTAAAAATAGAGTATATAGATAATTATAACAGCGTACCAATAATTGTAATGTTGGAATTTAAATTGTGTTGCAAGAGCATGGAAAACTTTATTACTCTTCATTTTTCATGGCCTGTTACAGAGAATTCCAAGATAAGTCTTACTTAAATTTTGAAGAGGATAGGAGGTTTAGATTGAACTTTACTTTTAAAAATGCTTTCTCTGTATAATGAGAAAATCCCAAGTATGAAACAGCCTTCAAAGTTGAAAAGAATGAGAGAAGAAAAGAGTTCGGTAGAAAAAAAAGACTTAAAGGACTGACGTGTAAGTTTTCCTGTATCTGATCACTCTCTTCTCTGTTCTCCAAAATCATTGACTATAAACCTATTCTTTTTTTAGTTCTCAGATTTGAAGGCCCCCCTCTGGCCCTTCCTGTGTTGGGTGCTCCTCAGCCAAATTCTCTATTCTGCTTCTGCATATAGCTTAATATGATATGTTGTTTTGTTTTAGGTGTATTAAAAAAAAATCTATGTACACAGGTGTGTATTTGGAAAATGAAGGGTGTTTTAATGGCTGTTTCAGATAATGGTAGATATTGTTTGATTTTGTAGCAAAATTTAAAAATGGTAGTTTCTTAAAGATCCTCTGCAATATGAAATCTAAAATCATATCAATGAAGTTCTCATAGGCTGCTCTATGAAACTTCATTAGCCTATGTTACATTTTTAATGGATCTTTTTATTTCTGCATGATTTTGTCATATTGTGCTTAGGTCATTTAGAAAATACAGTTGACCCTTTGAACAACACAGGTTTGAACTGCAAAGGTCAACTTATATGGGAATTTTTTTCAATAGTAAATAACTATAATACTATATGATTCATGGTTGGTTGAATCCTTGGATGTAGAATCGTGAATAAAGAGGAACAGTGATTAGGAGGGCCAACTATAAGTTATAAGTGGATTTTTGACTGGGTGGAGGGCCAGTATCCCTGACCCTTACTTTTTTCAAGGGTCAATTATATAGGTTTGCTGAATTATATAGATGTTCAAAATGATGAGCATTTATATTTCATTATAAAATATCAAAAATTCATATTTGTTAATATCACTAACAGTCTCATCAAAAAGCTTTTAAGTATTGGGAAGATCTCAAGCTCAAAGTGGCAGATACAAGTTTTCCAAATTTCCAATTTTCATTTGAAAGTTTGAATATTATTGTTGTAATAAATATCATCAATTATTTTTCTTGAAGTGATAGCCTTACTTATTTTACTTGTTACAAAATATCTACCAGATAACCAAGTATGAATAACTCTAGTTTATCTGTCAGTTGGTATTTCATATGAAAATATTTTTCTATGAAAAAAAGGGCACACAAGCACTTTTCTTAACAACCACTATCATATTTAAGCAGGTAGCTGATGTGCTTTATATGTACTTCCCATTTTATAACATAGAATATTAAAAAGACATGTACTTATATGGTCCAGATTTAATAAAATTAATTTTTACTGCTTCATCAAGGACATTCTTAAGTGAAACTGGCTTTTTTTTTTTCTGACTACAAATATGTGCAGTGTACAATCAAAATTATCAAAGTTAGCATCTCCAGTAACAGGTAAAATTAACATCGTATTAGCTTCATGATGTGATGCATTGCAATAGACACAGTATCACTTTTATGACATTCTCACCAAAAATTCACAACCTAAATTGAATCATGGGTATACTTAAGGCAAGCCCAAATTAAAGATCACTCTGGCCTGTTCTCTTTGAGAATCAAAGTAAAGAGCAAAGAAAGAATGAGGATCTGATTAAATAAAAAGGAGACTGAGCAACATGATAGCTAAATGCAAATGTTATTCTGGATTGGAATCTGGACCAGGAAAATTTTTCTTGTCATTTGTAGTAGGTTACAAGAACAGAAATACAAAAAGAATTCTGTTGTAAATTTGTGATATCTCTACATACTCTAACCAAGTATTTTATTATAGTCTATTTTATTTTAATTTTTCTCTGTTTTAGTTTCCTATGTTTCTCTTTCCCCTTTTCTTCTTCCTCTCCTTTATTTTATTTTATTTTTAAAATTTTTTCTATTAAAACAGTTGATTTACAATGTGTTAGTTTCAGGTGTACAGTAAAGTGATTCAGTAATACATATATATATAAATATATATATATTCTTTTTTACTATCTCTTCCATTATAGGTTGTTATAAGATATTGAGTATAGTTCCCTGTGCTATACAGTAAGTCCTTGTTGGTTATCTATTTTATATATAGTAGTATGTATATTTTAATTTCAAACTCCTAGTTTATCACTCCCTCCCTCCCCTTTGGTAACCATAAGTTTGTTTTCTTTGCCTGTGAGTCTGTTTCTGTTTTGTAAATAAGTTCATTTGTATCATTTTTTAAGATTCCACATAGAAGTGATGTCATATGATATTTGTCTTTGTCTGGCTTGCTTCATTTAGTATGATAATTTCTAGGTACATCTATGTTGCTGCAAATGGCATTATTTCATTCTTTTTTATGGCTGAATAATATTCCATTATATATATATAATATTCCATTTTATATATATATATACCACATCTTCTTTATCCATTCATCTGTTGATGTACAATTAGGTTGCTTCCATGTCTTAGCTATTGTAAATAGTGCTGCTATGAACATTGGGGTGCATGCATCTTTTTGAATTATGTTTTTCTCTGGTTATATGTCCAGGAATGGGATTGTTGGATCACATGGTAGCTCTATTTTTAGTTTTATAAGGAACTTCCATACTACATACTATTCTCCCTAGTGGTTGTACTAATTTACATTCCCACCAACAGTGTTCCTTTTTCTCCACACCCTCTCCAGCATTTGTTATTTGTAGACTTTTTAATGTTGGCCATTCTGACCAGTGTGAGGTGATACCTCATTGTAGTTTTGATTTGCATTTCTCTAATAATTAGCAAGGTTGAACATCTTTTCTTTCTTCTTGTGCCTTTTGGACATCTGTGTGTCTTCTTTGGATAAATATCCGTTTAGATCTTCTGCCCATTTTTTTATTGGGTTGTTTGTCTTTTTGATATTGAGCTGCATGAGCTGTTTGTATATTATAGAGATTAATCCCTTGTCAGTCACATTGTTTGCAAATATTTTCTCCCATTCTATAGGTGGTCTTTTTGGTTTGTTTATGGTTTCCTTTGTCATGTAAAAGCTTTTAAGTTTAATTAGGTCCCATTTGTTTATTTTTGTTTTTATTTTCATTACTCTAGGAGGTGAATCCAAAAACATATTGATGCAATTTATGTAAAAGAGTGTTCTGCCTGTGTTTTCCTTTAGGAGTTTTATAGTATCCAGTCTTACATTTAGGTCTTTAATCCATCTTGAGTTTACTTTTGTGTATGGTGTTAGAGAATGTCCTATTTCATTCTTTTAGATGTAGCTATTCAGTTTTCCCAGCACCACTCAATTGAAGAGACTATCTTTTCTCCATTGTATATTCTTGCCTCCTTTGTTGTAGATTAATTGACCATATATGTGTGGGTTTATTTCTGGGCTTTCTATACTGTTCCATTGATCTATATCTCTGTTTTTGTGCCAGTACTACACTGTTTTGATTACTGTACCTTTAATACTATCATATCAAAAGCATAGCAGATTATAATAAATAATAAAATGCAAGAGTAAGATAAAACCCAAACATCTCCAAAAAATGGCTAGCATCTTAAAGCATTAAACTGACTAGTAATATGTGATTGAAATTTTTATTAATTTCTTATTCTTAAATATTTCTTGAAAAACATATGTAAAAGACAGACCCAAGAGGTCATATGGTGAGGGCCGACTGTATGAGTATCTCTCTAGTGTTACACTGGAAAGAAGAGCAATCATGAGAGTCACAACATGGAAGTTCTCTAAAAAAAATGTCTGGGCTGTTTATAGAGATACCCACTTTCTGGTCTTCATTCCCTATCACTCTCCCCTCAGATAGTTTTTTGAACACTTCTATAAGTTTCATTACTGGAACAAGATTTAACACTGTTTTTCACTATGATACTTACTATCTATGCTAATATTGACACCATACTCTGTATAGTCAGCATTTCTTTTTTGATTTTTCCCCAAGGCTCTGGGTTTCATAATGTGCAGCTAAATTGATCTAGAAAGCCCAAAAGTAGTTTTTAGACATATCATTTACCCTTAGGAGCAAATAATACCAATAACAGCAGCAACAACAAAAAATCGTTTCTCTAGAAGCTTCTCTAGTTCTCTCCTACCATAATGGAAAATGCAAAGATGTCAGGCCTCTTATATTCTCTAATTTAGATGGCTGTCTTTTGTGTCTATAGGGTAAATTTAGTCTTTCATTTTTCAATTTGTTGGGTTCATATATAATTTTCATCCTCCTATACAAGGACTCTAATCCACCTGCTATGTGATGGACAGATATCAACCACAGTCATTTCTCAGTACCTTCCAATGTGTGTCCCGTCTGTTCTCATGACTGTAGTCTTTGCCTTTCCCTCCATCTTCTTGTAACTCTTGCTCTGGCTCCCTTTAGCTGGTTCTTGTTGTCCTAGGGAACTACTAAAGAAGTATCAATCTCCATTTCTCCTAAGAATTTTCTTTGTGAGATTCCCAGTGCATATACCAGGGCTTCAGACATTTCCAGAGTGGTCTTGGATTCGTTACGTAAGTTTGGAAAATGCTCACTCCGTGGGTCCAAGCCACAGGTGATCAGCTGAGCCCTGAAGGAGTATTGCTTTCTTCCTGAATCTCCACATATCTAGCAAGGAAAATTTTAGGTATTTGAAACAATAATCCAATATTCAACAAAAATATTTGTTCCTTTGGAACAGTAAAAAATTTAGCTGAGTCTCATTCTTCCCTTCAATACTCCCATTCCAAAACTAACAAAAAACCAAAAAAAATCTCTTGACCAAAATAGTAGTTAGCTTTAAGACACAATTTAATCTCTTTTACACTTGGCAATTTTTATTTACAAAACATAATATCTAACATCAACATTAGAGTTAAAGTTGATTTTATAGCTTTCAACTCGTATAACTAAATGTACCCCTGGTAAATTTTTTTAAACATAAATCTCTTTGTCCCAAAGATGAAGTTTAGTCACCACCTCTAGAAACACGAAACTGCTTATAATTATGTTTTCATCCTATTTTATTTTTAATAATTTTAAAAATGGTAAGGTTCAGGCTCAACTAGGACGTGGATTTGGGCAGCTGACCCACATTGCTTTTGGTCATTATGATTCTCCTAGGTCACAGAATAGTAGAAGATTTAATCCTGACTTCGTATGTACAAATGGTCTAGATTTCTGATGTGACATCCAATGAGTAATATGTTCCAAGATATTATCTCTTCCCTTATTTCCCCATAACTAATTCATGGTTCCTCCACTAGCAGAGATGTGTATGAATCTTGTAATGGTCTTCTATAAAGTGTCTTAGGCCTATTTGATTTGCAGTAATGACAGTTATTTATATCCATTGTTTCTGCAACTATGCTTTGGTTTGAAGTGCCTCTTAAGCCATTGTGTAGGTGTGTAGATGACACAATTTTCCAGGCATTTGATTCAAAGCATGAAGTCTCAAATTTTAAAGTATTTCTAATTTCTGCCACTTGTGGTGCAGTTTTCCAGTGATGATCAAGGCAATAGAAGACAGTGCTTAGTGGGACTGAAAGCTACTAGTCACAAGAGAAGGCAGGTCTGTGTGATTAGCATGTTGAAATAGAAAATGAGGCATGAGGAGATGTTGTGATGTGTTATTCAAAACATTGATTGGTCTGTTGATCACTACATGCCCCAAGTTGGGTAATCATATGATTTTCTTATGATATTAAACACAAGAAAGATGTAAATAGAAAATAAGATAAAAATAAAGATAGGGTATGTTGAATATGCTATGAAGAGAACTCACCAGTTTACTCGTTTAAGAAGAAAAGGGAAAAATCAATACATAAAGTAGAAGAATACATCAAACTTTTCAAGGAATATCTTTACATAGAGAAATGAAACCCAACCAAACTCAGCTGCTACAGTAATGCAGATTGGAGGCCAGGTTGCTTAAGAGCATAGAATCAGACTAATCTGGCCTGATATCTGGCTCTGTTGGTTACAAAGTATAATTTCTAGAAACACCTTCAACCTCTCTGATCCTCATGGTTCTTAGAATCTCCTTCATAGTGATGCCGGGAGGAATGAAATGAGAATTACATTTAAAAGGTACCTGGCACACAGTTGGTGGCAAGTAGCTGGTTATTATCATTAATAGTAGAAACAATGTCACAAGGTCAGAAAAAAAGTCGTAATGCCCTCTTCAACTCTAAATGCATTTTTTTTTACAATGCTTTCCACTTGATAGGCCCAGTGCAAGATGGTCATATCCAGAGGCTCTTAAATTTTGATCACTGGTGATGAATTATATAGTGCAGGAGCTACTCGGAAGGCAGCTTTTGAAATGGAGACTAAACTTTCACTAGTGGTTGGAAGTGGATAAATTAATTTATCTTTTCATCTCAGGTGAGCCCTTGGAGGAAATCATTATCATAAAACATTGTAAATCTATAGACTTGGCAGCTTTTGCCCTGCAGAGAGTCTCGGGACTTGAGTAAATATGGAGATTTAGAGATTTACTATCTTTTCCTTTGAAGAGGTGATTTCCCTTGGTAGGGAAAGATGGACATGGCAATAGGAAAAAAAAGATTCTTGTTTTAACTTTGAACTTGAACCAGCTTTGAAATACATATATCTCTTTACCAGGATAGCTTTCATAGCTGCAAAGCCATTTTTATTAAATTACAATATTAAACTTTAGAGCAAAGATGAGCTGGGGGAAAAGATCTTACTCAATATATGCACCTATCATGAATCAACATTAAAGGCTGCGAATCATTATCAACATTTCCTCTGAGGCCTGGAGAGACCAAAAAACATTATTAGTATATAATCTCAAGCCAAGAAGTTGAAAATGGAAAATAAAAGTAACCATTGAGCCTAAAAGTAAAAAGTTGCATTTGTTTGAAACAAAGTTTTTAAGAAAATGTTTCTGTAAGATTCTCACAGTAATTATCAGACTCTTTATCTAAAACTATCCTGAGATACACATAATTAAAGCCATTATATATTCGTTAGACATACATAATCACTTAATTCATTAAAATCATTTTATGAAATCTCTTGAAGAATGCCTAAAGGAGGATGTATCTTCATTAGAGAGCATGCATCCTTGAAGTTAAGCAGTTTTCCCTGGAATCAACTCTAAATGACAGCACGTTAACAATGAACTGGGATTCAAGCTCAGTAGTACCTTGTATATAGGACAAAAGAAAATGAAGGAAAGTAAGTTTTAGAAGATACATGTTGATTACTCAGAAATGGGAAAACCGGGGACTTCCCTGGTAGTGAAGTGGTTAAGAATCTGCCTGCCAATGCAGGGGACATGGGTTCGATCCCTGGTCCAGGAAGATCCCACATGCCACGGAACAACTAAGCCCGTGCACCACAACTACTGAGCCTGTGCTCTAGAGCCCACTTGCCACAACTGCTGAAGCCCGCGTGCCTAGAGCCCATGCTCCACGACAAGAGAAGCCACCGCAATGAAAAGCCCTCGCACTGCAACTAAGAGTATTCCCCGCTCTCCGCAACTAGAGAAAGCCGGTGTGCAGCAATGAAGACCCATTGCAGCCAAAAAATTTACAAAAAAAGAAATGGAAAAACCTGTGAGGTAGGACAGGTTGCTTTGCATGTGTTTCTGGGTGTATGTGAGAGAGAGGTGAGAGAGCAAAGGAGAGAGGGAGAGAGAGACTAACTGATATGGAATGTAGCTATGTGACGTCATGATCCAAGCTCTCCAGCTTAATTGCCAATGAATAGAGGCTAAGCCTTCTTCATGTGCTATGGTAATGCTCCTCTTTCTTTTGTTCCTTTATTCATTAACACCATCAAAAGCAGTATGTCAGATAATTGGCTTAAAAGTGTGCTAGAATTGTTTTTTCTCTGCTATGGATATGACAACAGTGCTTTAGTTAAGAGAATATGGAACTTTCAAAAAAGACAGCATATGAGAACATTGATATACCATGTTCTGAATATCTAATTACCAATAATATCTGTAATGACAGCTTTCAAGAACATAGGCCACAATACCATTTGCTGTGTTTTCTAGAATATCTCACAGTACTACAAGAAGGAAATTGAACTGTTTATAAATACAGTCATCCCTTGGTATCCAAGGGAAATTGGTTTCAGGACCTACCCCAATACCAAAATCTATGGATAAGTTCCATAGTCAGCCTTCCAAATCTGAGGTTCTGCATCCTTGGATTCAACCAACCACAGATTGTATAGTATTATCTGTGTTTATTGAAGGAAATCTGGGTATAAGTGGACCCATGAAGTTCAAACCTGTGCTGTTAAAGGGTCAACTGTAATAAATATATCCAAAATAAAAGAATCTCCTTAGGAAATATGTTCAACACTTATTGTAAACAAAACATTGAAAAACAATCATTAAAAGAATAAATACAACCTACATTAGTTTCTTACAACTCTGAAAATTGGGATAATAAAACAGTGAACACAAGAAATATATCTCTTCAACAAGGAATTCTAAACCAAAATTGTAAAATAAGTAGCAGATTTTTCATTATAATTTCCAAGCATACATCTCAATTAGGCACTAAGGACCCAAAGGTGGAAAATTTCGTACCTCCTTGTGCTGACTGCCTCCATCTCATCATATGAGACTTTATCAAGTTGCTTTATGTTAGCTGTGACTCTGGAAAGAACTTGATCATCCCGTTTAGATTGGAGTATGGGGCCAAGAAGCAAAACTCTTAATAAAACAGTTAATAGGGCTTCCCTGGTGGCGCAGTGGTTGAGAGTCTGCCTGCCGATGCAGGGGATACGGGTTCGTGCACCGGTCCGGGAAGATCCCACATGCCGCGGAGCAGCTGGGCCCGTGAGCCATGGCCGCTGGGCCTGCGCGTCCGGAGCCTGTGCTCTGCAATGGGAGAGGCCACAACAGTGAGAGGCCCACGTACCGCAAAAAAAAAAAAAAAAAGAATACAAAACAATTAATAATTTATTGATAATTTACCTCTTCTAGGGTTCTTTTTAAAGTCTCTATATTTATTTACATTTGTATGAATATGGGAAAAGTTAGGAAGATGCATACTAGGCTGGTATCTGGAAATGTGTGAAGGATTCATACCAGTCTGGTTGCCTCAGGAGGGTAAGAAGTAGGGGGAGTCAGGGAGAGAGTACGATTTTGACCTTCTACACTAATCTGCATGATTTGACTACATATAATGATAAATAACACATTCTTAGGAAAACAATATTAAAGAATTGTTCAGAACTAACCAATGGTTTTCAACCACTATTGTTAGCAGCAGAGCTCTTCTCCTACTCTTTTCTCTGTCTTCTGCCTCTCCATCTCTGTCTTTTCTTTCTTTTCCTCCTCCTCATGTACTTTCTCGTTTTTCTTTAGTCAGTGGTTAAATGGACTCTTATATTAAACTTTACTATTTAAGCCAGAAAAACAGAAACAAAGCCAGCAAGTTTAAAACACAGATGAGGGCAGGAAACAAAGTCCTACATAATCATTAACTACCAATACCTCTATTCCTATCTACAGAGTATGCCCAGTCAACATGAACAACCATAGCATTTTGCAGAATTCCATTTGGAAACTGTACCCTTAACTAAAGAAAAATCTGCAGTAATGGTAGAATTCCACTTACTAGTTTAGAATTTCACTTACTTATTTTAGACCTATAAGATAATTATTTTAACAATGAAGTTGCCTGGTTACAGATTCAAATAATCACACTAACGCAGTACTAACTTTTTCCCACTCCATCTTCATTTCTGAAATTTCAATCTGTCTTTATTTTTGAAGCTAAATGTTCCAAATTAGCTTCTTGATGAACATAACATAAAACTTGAATTCCTGAACAATTTATGGTGATCATATTACTATCCTCAGTTAATAAAAAATGCTCTGAAAAAGATTTTCTCATGTTTCAGTAAGCAGACTTGTTTAGTGGCTTATCAGATAATTTTCTTGTTTTTAGACAACAAATACACCACTTGACATGCTCCAGCAGACGTTGAAATGGTGATAATGTGTCCATACCTTTTCCCCTTCTCCTTTGAAATTAGTGGTCTTGTTAACCTATATTCATAGGTGCAGATGAGTAAATCAGTTCCAAATTATGAATAATCAGTGTGAAATTGATACACATACCTCTGGTGCTCATAACTATGTGAAATTGAGGATAATGGAGAGTCTATGTGGAAAAAAGAGATGGACACAACATATATCTCCAGTGATAATATCTCACATGCTAACTTGATCAAAAAAAGAATTCCTAGCTAATTTATCTACTTCTTTGTTTTTCTCTAAGAAGAAGTTTATATTCATCAATTTTTTATGACTATCAAAACAGATTATTTTACATTCCTTCTTCAAAACTTCTGACTCCAAGACTGGTGGATTTATCTGACTGTCACCACTCTCCATTACATTTTCATCACTGGTGTCATTAGGAAGAATTTTATTAAAAGGCATATTGAAGAAGTATTACCTAGAGAAGGTTTAGGGCAATCTAGTACATTCTATCAAATGGTGATTTTGATGACCAATTTTTGATTGACTTTAATTTTAAAACATTTTGACAGACTTGCTGACATCTATCATCTTAAATAATAACAATTAAAATTAACTGAAACATTGATTATATTTATAAATACACACAAATAAATTCTTGAAGTTATCACATCCAGAATACAAGAAAGATAAAAAGTAATTTAAAAAATCTTAGATATTATGAATATAATTGCTAAAATATTTTATAAATAGAAAGTCTGGAAAGAAATGGAAGGAATCCCCTGGAAAAAAATCAGAAATACAAAGATAAAATACAAAAAAAAATAGGATACATGAACAATCTGAGAGTTTCAATAGCTGATGAATAAAAATTCCTAAAAAAAGAAGAGTAAAATTGGACCATGATAAATCAAAGAAATATTCAAAAGGATTTCCCCAGAGCTGAAGACATAAATCTTCAGATTGAAAGAGTCCACCAAGGGCCCAGAAAAATGAGTAAAAATACTTTCACACTTAGATTCCTTATTATGAAAGTTCAGAGTACCAAAAAAAGGGAGGATCTAAAAGCTTATAATGAGAAACAAAAAGCAGTGAAAGAGGTTCATATTCCTTTGGTTTTAGCAACTGTATAGTATACTGACAACAATGAAGTAAGTCTACCAAAATAATAAAATATGTTTTCAGTCTAGGGTTTTATTATTCATTTGTCATAATAATATATAGATAGATTTGGTATGTTTGTCTTCTACACATTTTTACTAAATTATGTAAAGAATTACTCCAATACAATGAGACACATACCAAGAAAAAGCAAGTTGTAACTTTAAGGAGGCAGTGTCACCAACTCTGGCAAGCAATGAAGGAAAGTTCCACTATGATTGATATCATCAAGAGTAGAAAAAAAAAGGATTCATATGGAGCCAGAGAAATCTAATCTGTGGAAGAGAAATCTTTAAAAATATAGGGACTAGACTAGAGAATTTAGAAGTTTGAGAACTGGAAAATATGTAGGAAAAGTTTTGAATACTAAAAGTTTTATTTTAAAATTAGGGATTTTCACGTGCCGCGGAGCGGCTGGGCCCGCGGGCCATGGCCGCTGAGCCTGCGCGTCCGGGGCCTGTGCTCCGCAACGGGAGGGGCCGCAGCGGTGAGAGGCCTGCGTACTGCAAAAAAAAAAAAAAAAAAAAGTTTTAAAATTAGGGATTTATTATTGAAAAATTGATGTAGAAATTAATCTCTGCTTAATCATATTATTTAAAGCCACACAAAGGGAGCAAGAGAAGAACTAAATAAGAGTAATACCAATGTGAATATAATTGCCAGGTATTTGACAGAAAGACAGGAGTGAATAATATCAATGAGCTAAATTTTATCATTTATTTTAGAAAATTGAAACATATTATTTAAGGTGTTTAAAACGTCAATTACTTTTTACTAAAACAGATTTGTAGAGATATATGTGTGCATGTATTAATTAGGTTTCTTTGACTCTAAATGAATGTATACTGTAATGCAGACAAAAAGAAAAAATATGTTAAAGATACATGGTGAACGCAGAAAGCACTTAGCAAAATAAAATAAGTGAACATCATTTTTTTTTTTTTTTTTTAAGTTGTTACTGACCAAATGAAGAGAAGCCTGAGTGAGATTTGGTGGCAGGAGAAAGGAAATGGAGGCTGTAGTCACTGCTGCTGTTTGGTGATATGTGACAGTGAGAAGGGTAAGTAAAAGAATAAACGTCCAAGATTTGCTCTGGAGAACATGGTCCTTTTGGGCAAACAGCTGAAATACAACTGCCTTGACTATACATTCTCTTACCCAAAATGCATCACTTAAGCACTTTCACTGGCACACACAAGCCAATTCATTATAACCAGTTTTATATTCAGAGAATGAACTTTCAGCAAAATATTTGGGAGTCATCTTAGGGAATATTAAGATAGTGAGAATTCAAATAACAAGGCATATCTGCATTAATTTAAAAATATTTATTAAGTTACATATGCATTCTTTTCATTTTAACTCTAATTCAGTAGGAATTTATTTTCCTCTAATGTGTGGATTATGGGTCTGCATTTTCTTTGTTACATATTAAATTATTAAATGTAAAATTTTTGTTTTTAGTGTGCAGATATTTTTCCGGTATTCCATCTAGATGTAGCCTACATATAGAATTTTAATCATTGTTTCTTTAGAAAATATTGTAAGATCTGGCAGATGTTGATGTTCCTTTCCACATTATTTATTATTATTTTAATTGTTATAAATTAATTTAAAATTAAAACGAAATTTGGAATCACTTTATCATCTCTATAAAATGTCTTCTAACATTTACTTGTTTATGATCATATCAAACGCGTATTCACATTTTGAACACCCAAATAAATCAGTGAGTATGCATTGAATTCCCCCACTTCTATCTCTAATGAGAGTGTCTGTCTGTCTCTCTCAATATGTCTATTTCTGTCTCTATCTTTATCTCTATATCTATATCCATATATAAGAAAACTATCACGATGAAATTTTTGTTTAGTTTTTATAAATCATTAGTGTATAAGCTATTTGCTAGTCTATAAGTTATTATTTCATTTAAAAGTAACCAAAGTAATTTGTATAGGGTAGAAAAAATGTAGGAACAGAGAGCTAATGCTGCAAAGATGAATCTATCTAAGGATAGATGGTGAGAACAGTAGAACAAGAATAGACCATTAGAGTAAAGAGAAGACAATAGTAGAAATTGATTCAAACAGAAAGGGTTGGACAGTGGCTATGAGAGGGGACTACAGGGCATAATTTAATTAGTTAGATGTGTGAACATAGAGGGACAGTTGTAATTTAGAATTTAATAATGCTTCTGAAGTTCCTTCAAAAGCATCTCATTTTCTTTTTAACAATAACAAAAGAGGTTACCTCAAATCAGATATTCAACTTGGAGGCAAACGTTTTGAAAACTGAAAATCATGAGATTTAAGTGGTAAGCCATGTCAGTCCATTCAGGAAGCCCAGTTTTTCTGGACCAGATGCTGAAAATTCCTCTTAGAGTAGTAAACTGTTTGAACTTTATTAATACGTAATTAGTTGTTTTACTTGACTTGGACAAATGACCACGGAGGAAGAAAAATCAATAGGGGAGCAGAGCCTAATTTTATCTCAAGGCCTAATTCTAAGAAGAACCTCCTTGAATAAAGCTTGGCTGTGGTAGAAGTGAACTTTTGAAAGTTTTTCCAGCATTTGGCCACAAAGAAATGTTGTTTTTCATATTTGCTGAAGAGAAGTGCATGAAAACATTAGGTTAACAACGAAAACCTAGGCATCCAATAGTCCCACAGACATATGTTTGTGACTATAGCTGCTAATGGCACTAGGTAAAGATTGCCATTTAAATGTATTGCCAGGGTTCCTTTCCTCAAAATGATCCATTCCATTCAAGTTTACATATTGTCAGACTGGTATGTTTGCTGCTAGGGCATGACTGTCCAACCCTGTTGATTAATTTTTAATACTCAATAAGTTTCCTGTATGATTATAAAAGTCTTTTGGGTTGCTGGACCCACTTCCAATGTGTGGGAGGGTGGTTTCCCCCATACCACCAACAGGCAGTGCTCCATAGACACCAGCTGGGTGTCCTATAATTCAACTCAATTCAGACATCATCTACTAGGAGATAGCATCAGATCCCACAGGTTAAGGGGTCCATCCTATAGACTGCCTCCCACTGCAACTTCAGAGGCCAATTGCAAGTCCAGGTTGCAACCTGTGCTTCTGACTGACTGGCTGTAAATTGGAGGTTCCCATGACCCCCTCCTTGCTTGGGTTCAACTAATTTGCTGGAGCAGCTTAAGGATCTCAGTGAAGCATTTCACTTGCTAGATTATTGGTTCATTCTAAAAGGATGTGACTCAGGAACAGCCAGATGGTAGAGATGCATAGGGCAATGTATGAGGAAAAGGGCTCCATGCTTCCATGCCCTCTCCAGGGCACTACTCTCCCAACAAATCCATGTGTTCACCAATCCAGAAGCTCTCCAAACCCTATCTTTTTGTTTTTTTATGGGGGCTTCACATGATTGGTTAAATCACTGGCCATCAGAGATTGACTCAACCTTTAGCCTCTATCACCTCCCCTGAGGCTGGGAGGTGGAGCTGAAAGTTGGCTCCACTGGCAACCAGCCCCCATCCTTAGGTGATTTCCAAAGCCACCTCATTAACATAATAAAGACAACTTTATTGCTCTCAGCACTTAGGAAATTCCAATGGTTTTAGAAGCTCTGTGCCAGAAACTGGGGAGATGGGAGAGACCAAATATATATTTCTTATTACTGTAGGGGAGCAAAACTTACCACCCCAAAATGTCTCTGGTGTGCAGATTATTTCAAACTGAAAACAATCAAGGCCCAAAAGACTTTGACCTTTTTCTAACTGCCTGAAGAATGTAGATAGAAGGCCTGTTCCAGGAAGGGAGCTATTTCCATAGATAACTATAGTTTGAACTAGGTGTGTAAACAAGGAGGAACCTAGCAAAGTCTGTTAAAATTCCTCTCTTTGTCCCAGGGTCTCTGCAGGGCCCAGCAAACATTTATTTACCAAACATGGAGATGCTTTTCCTTCCTTTTGAAAGTTTCTAAGCACTACCCTCAACAGCCTCTTTTGTCTTTAGCTGTAGATGGTCTTTAAGGTGAAGGATCCTGCCATTTTGGCAACTTACTCACTTCTCTTGAGTCTCCCCCATGTATACATGTTATTAAACTTTTTGTTTGATTTTCTCCTGTTACTCTTATCTCACGTCAATTTAATTCTTAGGCCAGCCAGAAGAACCTAGAAGGGTGGAGGAAAATTTCTTCCTCTCTTACGTTATAAATCACAATATCATAAAAAGTAAATACTGCTACTGCAGAATATGAAGAGAATACTAAAAAGCATACAAAATAGAATTTAAAATTAGCATAAAGCTACATTGATATATATACTTGTTTTTCCTAGCTACTTACAAAAAGACAGTGTAGGTAATATCATTCCAAATGAAAATGCTTCATGCTCATAAAATATAATGTACAATATTAATGTGAATTCGCTATTATAATTAATATCAAAAGAAGCACGATTATGATGACTTGATCAAACAGGTAATGGAAAAATTCCTTTTAACCAAATATACTTCTAATTTATTTATTTTAAAGATTTTTTTTTTTTTTTTGATGGGGACCACTTTTAAAGTCTTTATTGAATTTGTTACAATATTGCTTCTGTTTTATGTTTTGGTTTTCGGCGTGAGGCATGTGGGATCATAGCTCCCTGACCAGGGGTCAAACTTGCACCCCCTGGATTGGAAGGTGAAGTCTTAACCACTGGACTGCCAGGGAAGTCCCCAAATACTTCTAATTTAAAAAGAAATATATATATAAGTGCATATTGTAGATAGTATATGTATTTCAAAGTACAAGTGTCAAGTGTTGACTGAAAGAAAAACTCAACAATGTAAGAGTTGTTTTATTTGGGGACCCTACTGAAGACGATAGCCCTAGAGATGGCCTCTCAGGCAGCTCTTAGGAACTGCTCCAAAGAGGTAAGGGAGGAGCCAGGATGTATACATATGCAGTTTGTGTTTGCTTGTTTTCTTTTTGCTGGGCAAGACATGTCAAGCATGAAAAGATTACTGCTAATAACAAGGAACAGACATCTCAGGTTGATGATTTTAGTGCTTTTCTATGTATGGGAAGATGCAAGAACCTGGGGTCATTGAAATTTGTCATTAGATAGGTATCTTAACTATCTAGGGGCCAGTGTCCAAAGCCCAGAATGCTTTCTGTTTATCTCTATCCTGAGTTCCCCTCAGTTGCACTGCAGTGGTTAATGGCTTGATCCTTGTAGAACTGGAATGGCAGGCAGCATTTTTAAAATTTACACAGGCTACCACATATTTTTGTTATTATGATTAGTAGAGATAGTATATGTGAAGCATCTAGCTCAATACCTGGCATGGAACAAAAGTTCTAGATATGTTTGTTTTTCATTGCTGTATCATGAACTGGACCATGATGGGCTAATATTTATTATGCTCTATATGTTGCTAGATAATATATTGGTGTAAATAAGATTTTAGAAGAATCTTCTACAAGCAAATAAAAGATTTTTCCAGAAAAAAAAAATCCTGCAAATTCATGTAATTGCAGATACTT
Organism: Monodon monoceros; assembly: GCF_005190385.1. Classification (NCBI taxonomy): domain Eukaryota; kingdom Metazoa; phylum Chordata; class Mammalia; order Artiodactyla; family Monodontidae; genus Monodon; species Monodon monoceros. The sequence goes on from NW_021703778.1 coordinate 104,281,876, forward strand.
AAGGCCTTCCATTAGGTGATGGTTTATGTCCTTATTTGAAATGCCACAAATTCCTGAAAGTGTATATATCTATAGTGGGATTACAATTTGATGATGTTTATATTTTCCTTTCCTCTAATTATTCTAGATTTATGAGATATTCTAGCATTTGTGATTTGTACACTGCCTTTAACACAAATAGTTTTTCTAAAGTTAAGATAATTCATTAATTTTCAGGGAGCTTAAACCTTCATTTTATAATAATTTTATAATATCAAGTATTAACTGTCTATATGTCCCATAATATATCTCAACACTAAATGAATAAAGTTGTCAAGCTGATTCACTTTTAATTAATATGGTCTGAATTAAATGTAACTTGTTGAAACTTCATTCCTTCCCCTGATGACCTGGCCTAACTATTATTTTTGAGTAGTATTCCTTCCACTTCTCCCATGATTATACCTACCTTTTCTACTTCTTTAGCATCTGAAACTGTCTTTATAATAATTTGTTTAACAAATGCTCACCTTTCCAGGACAATTATGTTTCATTAGCCTTCTCAAGAGACACTCCAAAGAGCTCCCTAAATCTAATAGAAATATACATTTCTAGTTTCTTTTCTTTTCATCACCAACATTCTTTCCTCCTTTCCTGATGATGTTAAATGCTATTTATAATTTTCATTCCCCTTGAAAAAAATTAACTCCTCCCTTAATTGTTCTTTCTTTCAGTTAAAATAACAAGACATGTTAGCAGTGCTCTGTATGAATTGCTTTGACAGTGTGTGACTTACTGCATTGATTTTTTCCATGATTATTCAGGTAGTTAGTGACTTCTGAATTCTCTCTGGCATCTCTGATAAGCCTCTTACAGAACACAATGTTTTTCTTTTCTTGATTTGAGACATAATTAGGACCTATTGTTTATTTGTCTGGTCAAATTAACTTTAAGTTTAATTGAGGAAACATGCTAGTTATAATTTTGACATAGCCTTAAAGTAAAATATAAAGTATTTGCTGACAGTGTTTAGTTTTGCCATTTAAGTAAAACATTCCCTATAGTAAAGTTTGTAAAGCACCACCTTTACTGCTACTGATTTAGATAAGACTCAATTTTTGTCATAGTTGTAATCCTCCCTGCAGGCAGGGACTAAGCAATTCCACTATTCATGTATGGTCTTTTCAGGCCATTAAAATATTATTTAGTGCGATGAAGTATTAATTTAGCCTAGAAATGTTAATGCAGATTCCAAAAGTTCCATTGAATAACATTTGTACTGGATTGAGCAAATTTCACTAGCTATCTAAAAGAAAACAAACCTAAGTGAAATAATGTATATTTACTAATACCCAATTTTTTTCCTCTAAAATCCTATCCTCAGGCTAAATCTATGAAATAGTACTTAAAATCTTTCAAAATGTATGTCAGGGTTCTTACTTGTTAAATCAATTCAAATTGATTTTGAAGTGAGCTAAGAGTACATAGATTAAAAACAAGTTGAAGGTCATAGAAAAGATCATGCAACTGTCATTTATTAATATTAATGAAACATTCCCCAAAATAATAACCATAGGCTCATACTTGGTTCAATATCTATATTATAAATCTGGAGAGTGAAAAGCTATAATGTCATAAAGAAGTGATTAAACTCTAAGTTGTGAAAATAATCAGTGAAGTTCAAATCAAAGTACTCGAAGAGTCCAAATAAAATAGAAAAAAATGAAATTTGAAATCTGATTTTTTTTGTGTATTGTCTTCTAATGTATTAATTTGTAGTGAAAGAAGCAGAAAGGCCTGGTTCAGCTAGGAGATCGGCTTCTAATTAGTTAGATTACCTTGAATAATAAGGATTAAAATAATGATCTGTTAATAATAGTAATGATAATTAAAAACAATAGTTAATAGTTATTGAGTGCTTTTTGCTGGTCAGACATTGTATTAATGGTGTCCATGCATTATCCCATAATCCTCGTAACAACCTACTTATAATAGTATCATTTTATAGAAGAGGAAATCAAGTTATAGAAAGTTAAAAGTAACTTGCCTAAGTTCATACAGCTTGATAGCGTTAGAATAAGAATTTAAATTCAGATTGTATGACTCCAGGAACCATATTCCTAACTAACTTCTAGATCATGCCATCTTTTAGTTACAGTTACATAACTTCTCTAAATATCAATTTCTTTACCTATAAGTAGAAATTGTAAATTCAAATGTGTAGGCCTGCTGTGAGGTTCAGTTCTCAATGAAAAAATTATTTAAAGAATGCCCATTCTGCACTGGAGATAACAACGCTATGTTATACTATATAACTGGTTTCGTGCGTGAAAGACAATTTTTCCACAGATGGGGTGGGGAGGGCATGGTCCAGGCAGTAATGCAAGCAATGGGGTGGGGGATGGTTCAGGTGGTGGTGAGAGTGATGGGGAATGATGAGGAGCAACAGATGAAGCTTCACCCGTTTGCCCGCCGCTCACCTCCCGCTGTGGGTAGGGGTTGGGGACCCCTGCTATATACTATGCCTGGGGATGACAGTACTCCTTACTATTATGGCATTTGTATACCGTGCAGTAATGATAAGCAAGCAGGTAATTAAGATAAAATGTGATAAATCATTCTTCATCCCCATATCAAACTATCAGCAATTTTGTTTGCCTCTACTTATCCACATACTAAGTCTAATCACCTATCATCTCTGTTGCTAAAATCCTAGGTCAGGGCAAAATCAATGTATCCTCCTTGGTACATAAAAAGACTTAACCAGCTTACTTGCTTCCCAGGCTCTTAGAAACAGGACACACTGATATAGAAATGATTGGAAGGGGCAGCTAGCCCAGGGTTGGAGGGTCAGGTCCTAAAGAAGGGAGAGTCTAGAGTGACACCCGCTACCTGTATAAAATTTAACTATGACAAAGAGTCCAGGATGGAGACTCTTTCAGGAAAGGTGAACCTTAACTTAAGGAGAAAGAAAATATAGCATCTTAGTAAAACTAAAGAATTTCAGTTTTTTGGAAGAAAAGAACATCATATGAGATACCCCTGAAATGAGAGAGACTGTCAGATCATACAGTCTTATAGAACATATTGAGGGTTTTGTAAATTATCTTTATAATACAATTTTATTTAAAAGTTTTAAGCAAGAAGAACTGTGGTAAATGTGAAATATTTTATTTTCTTAATAACAATCTTCATAATATTTGTGGTACTTAGATTATTTGCATTTCATGTGATTTTTAATATTGTTAGGTTTAAATCTGCCTTGTACTATTTGTTTTTGATTTTCCCAATCTTAGCTTCATTCCCTTTATTCTTACCAAGAATTTAGCTATACTCTGGCCTCCACATCCATTTTATCTGCTTGGAGACCTTAAATTGACATTAGCCCTTCATGCAAGCACATGACATGGATAACAGCCCACTGGGTCACAAGTAAATGTAAGTTCCTGCTCTGACCACTCCATTGGCCCTTGTGGTTAAACAGGCTTTTCCACATCTCAGGGCTTTCCCCTTCATGTTCCTTATCTAAGGAACTGAACAAAACCCTGATTTTTGCTTTGAATTGGCCTATCTGGCTTTAACCTTGGAACCCCAAAGCATTCTACACACATACCCTAATAAAGTCATGTGCCCCAGGTCCTGCTGCAAACTCTGCCTGCACCCTGCCTTGACCTCCTGTGTGGCCCTTCGAGGCATGCTGTACATTTTCTGTAAGAGCTGTGGATAATAAACTTCTACATTTTAGTTTTCCTGTGGTCTTTGGTTGAACTGAGGCCCATCATCCTAGGCTCTACTTAACATCACAAAGTCACAACAGTCCTTTTTTTCTGCCTTCTTGTAGACTACTTCAATCATTGTATGAATCCATTTTACCTTCTTTGTTGACTTATTATCTATAACTCACTGTTCAGTCATTTTATCGTTGCTTTATGTTTATAGTATACATCTTTATCTTATCACAGTCTACCTTCAAGTGTTGTAGCACTTTCCCATCTCTCCCTTCCTGGATTTGTGCTCTATTGTTGTTACCTCTTTTACTTTTATATATCTTTTAAATTCCACAAAACAGTATGATTATTATTTTTAAACAGTCATTTATCTTTAAAATAAGGTTTAGATCACAGGAAAAAATCAAATATATTTGCCCATGTAACTTCCATTTCTAGGTGCTCTTCGTTCCTTATTTCCATGTGGTTGTTTTTTTTCCCTCTGATCTGAAGAAAATGCCTTTCATGTTATGCTGGTCTGCTTGTGATGTCTGAAAAGTCTTATTTCACATCTTTTTTTGAAAGATATATTTACCAGGTAGATGATTCTAGGTTGACAGCATTTTCTTTCAGTACCTTAAAAATGCTAGCCCATTGTCGTCTCACTTACATATTTTCTACGAGAAATAAACCATCCTTATCTTTGTTTCTGTACATAACATATATTATGTTAAATACATAATTAGTTTAAAGAAGATGCCTTTTCCTCTGGCTGCTTTAAAGATTTTCTATCACTAGTTTTGAGAAATTTGATTATGTTGTGCCTTGGAGTATTTTTTTTTTTTGATGTCTCTTGTGTTTGAGATTTTTTGAGATTCTTGAATTATGGGTTTCTAATTTTCATCAATTTTGGAACAATTTTGGAACAATTTTATCCATCATTTCTTGAAAAATTTTTGATCCCTCTTTCCTCCTCTCTGAAATCTCCTAACCTTTGGAGATTCCAATTGCATGTATATGAGGCCACTTGAAGTTTTCACAGCTCACTTGAACTCCTCACTATTTTATTCTCTTTTGCTGTCTGGGTTTTATTTTGGATAGTTCCTACTGTTATGTCTCAGAGTTCACTAACCCTTTTTCTGCAATGTCTAATCTGCTGTTAATTCCATTCCATGTATTTTTCATCTCACATTATAGTTTTCATCTTTAGCAGTTCAGTTTGGTTCCTTTTAAATGTGGATATATATATATATATATATATATATATATATATATATTTCATGTCTCTACTTAACTTTTTGAACATACGAAATGCAGTTTTTGTTGTTATTGTTGTTGTTGTTGTTGTTTCACGCAGGAGGGTAATTTAAGTCCCTGTTACTTCATCTTGTCCAGAGTCAGAAGTTCCTTCCTCTTGGTTTTAGCCAGGTACATGGCTATCTAGCTAAAGACTACAAATCTATCTGCCCTTATAGCCTTGTGTGACCATACGAATAATGCCTGACTGATGGGATAAACGCAGAAGTAATATGTCACATTCTGAGCCCTGCCCCTTTGAGAGATGCACCTGGACTCCCCCATCCTTTCCTCCAGCTGGTTGATTGTTAATAATGAGAACAAGAAACGACACCTGGATGTTGAGGAGCAGAGCTTCTTAGCCTCAAACCTGAGAGAGAGAAAATATCATGTTTTGATAAAGCCACTGAATCCTTGAGTCTTATTTTTACAACAGAATAGTCTACATTCTAAATAAGAGAAAAAAAGATATTTTGAGGGAAAGCTATAAATTCAATCTGGGGATTGTTGAGTTTAAAGCCTCTATGGAGGTGCATATACAAGTGGGGAAGCTTCTGAAGCCCAAGACAGAGTTCTAGGTGAAGATGTGGACTTGAGAAAAATCAACATGCAACTAGAAAATGCAATTACAATGTGTGGTTGTACGAGCAAAATGCATGATTCAGTGCACAGTGTTAAGAGAAGAAAGCCTGGGATAGAAATCTAAGATAGTAGTTCTCAAACTTGGCTGCACTTTGGAATCGACTAGAGAGTTTAAGGAAAATATATTGAATCCTGAGTCTTTCCTCCAGATATATTTTTTCAATCACTGTAGGGTATGACCTGGGCATCATGATATCTAAAACTGCATAGGTGATTCAAATATGCAGCAAAATTGATAACTAATGCTCTAAAATATATTAAAACTTAAGGAAAAATAGAAGATATGCTTACAAAGGAGACTTAGAAGGAATAGGACATATGATGAAGGAAGTCTAGGAGCTGAGGGTATTTTGATCCAATTTTGCATAAAATAGGCCCCAACAAATAAATGCCTGTGTTCTGATTCTGAGTTTCACATATTATAAAAAAGAACTGGGTTTGAGAATCGTTTAATTGAGTAACCTAAAGCAGTTAGATCAGAACCTCAATACAATCATCTGTAAAATGTGGGTAATAACCCATTCCACTTCACCTCATCACTCTCAGTATAATAAGATATTTGACAGAAACTTGCAAACAATAATGTTATACCATTCCCAAGTGATGTATTTAAAGTCAAATTACACTTCATTTCTGACTTCCTACATTTCTACTTTCATCGGAAAATTAGGCCTATGTTTAAGAAAAGTGACTCAGGAAAGGGAAATTCAGGGTGAATATAAATGACAGATAATTATTTGATTTTCCTTTTCTTCCTAGTGGGATAACTTCATCACCATTAAAAATGCTATAGCTGTTAATCATGTTTCTGATGAAATTGGCAGTTAGTAGCAAGGGAAGTCAGTCTTCACAGAAGCAGTAGGTTCCTCTCTCATCATTAAACTTGCAACCAAGAACTCAGAAAATTGTATCAAGTAATGGATAAAGAACCATCATGGTTCATGCCTAGAAGATACTGGATACTGGTAAGAGTATATATGATTGCCATTCCTTCCAGAGAGATTGCCAGGTTCAGTCTTGGAGTGGAAGCATTAGAAAACACACTTATTGAACCTCTTTAAAGTTCAGATTGACAAAAAAGGAAAAAGAGAAAAAATATACCATAGGGAATAACCCTGCCCGGAGAAAAGATTAAAAGGGTGACTTAGGTTATTTGCAACTCTAATTTCTGTGACTCCATTGGAATTGGGAGTAATAAAGGGATCTTGGCTGTTCTGATTAGAATACTTACAGAGAACAAGCAATTACATCCCAAGTGAATCAATAAAAGGCTAACAGTTTAAAGGCAGTAAATTAGGGACTGTGTCACCATCTAAATACTAGATACCAAAGAAGAGAAGGTAATGCAGCTATATAGACATATTTGGAGATTCCATGCCTTGATCTTCCAAGCTACGCTTAAAACAAATCCTGACCAGAAGTTAGAAAAACTCACACCAAGATAGACTTGCATCATCCTAAGGCTTATATGGTAAAAGATATCACATTTTTATAGGTTGAGAAAAAAGCTTCAATTTAAAGAAAATGTGGTTGCATAAGAGAAAGGAGGCCTAAAACTCAGGTATCAAAATAGCAAAATATTTAGTCACTTATAAAGTATGATTCTATCTTATATCAATTTAATATAATAATGTTGTGAGGTGTGTTGTTATTGGAATGCCTATTTTAATAGATTTCTTTGTTCACCACTTCGTCAATAATGTTTTATTAGGTGTCTCTGCAATAAACACTTGTGGGATATGTGAAGATTAATTAGCTCTGGTTCTACCTTTCAAGAACTTGCATTCTTATAGGATAGAAACAAAAATGTATAGTATTAAATGTATTTAATATTAAAATATTATAAATAAAAATGTATTTAATTTTAATACTAAATGTATTTAATATTAAAATACAAGATAGAAATTGATGTAGATCACACAATGTATGAGTAAAATTATTTGTGGGAGATAATATTTACAAACCATGTATCTAACAAAGAATTCATTCATATCTAGAATGCATAAAGAACTCTCAAACTCAGCAGTAAAAACCAAACAGTCCATTTAGAAATTGGTCAAAAGTCATGAACAGATATTTCAATGAAGAGGATGTACAAATGGTAAATAAGCACAAGAGAAAGATGGTCAACATTATTAGCCATTAGGGAAACACAAATTAAAATATGTTTGTGATATTATGGCATACCTATCAGAATGGCTTAAAATAAAATAGCAGTAATACCAAATGCTCATGAAGATGCAGAAAATCTAGATCATTCATACATTGTTGGTTAGAAAATAAAATGGTACAGCCCTCTGGGAAGCAGTTTTTCAGTATCATACAACACTAATCATGCACTTATCATAAGACCTAGGAATCACACTCTTGTACATCTATCCCAGAGAGAGAAAAATGTATGTTCACACAAAAGCCAATACATAAATATTCATACCAGTTTATCTGTAATAGTTCCAAACTGGAAACAAACTGATTATCCCTCAATCCACAAATGGTTAAACAAATGGTAATAAATCCATGTCATGGAGTGTACCACTCAGCAATAAAAAGGAGTTGAACTACTGATACACGTAACAACTAGGAGTGATCTCAGAGAATTTAAGCTGAGTGGGAAAAGTCAATGTCAAAAAGTTATATACAGTATGTTTCCATCTATATAATATCCATTAAAGAACAAAATTATTGTTCTTAGATGGTGAATAGATTAGTGTTTGCCAGGCTTTAGCAACGGGTAGTGGGGAAACGGTGTGGGATATAAAGGGGAACCTTATGGTTGCTGATGGAACAGTGCTGTATTTTGATTGTGGTGATGGTTACATAAATCTGCACATGTGATAAAGTTGTGTAGTACTTTACACCCATCTATACAACAAACGAGTGAGTGTAAAACTGGTGAAATCTGAATAAGCTCTGTGGATTACACCAAATTTCTGTTTTTATATTGTACTATAGTTTTGCTGGATGTTACCATTTGGGGTAAAACTAGATAAAGGGAACATGGGACTTCCCACTATGGTTTTGTTTTATTTGTTTTTTTGTTGTTGATTTTTGGTTTCTATTTCCTGTGAATCTCTAATTATTTCAAAATAAAAAAAAATAATAAATGATATGGGTATTCAAAGTGAAGAAACAAGAGGTAATTTCATGAAAAAAAAAATGGAAAAGATCCTTAAGAATAGGAAGGATTTGGCTTGTTCAAAGTTTAGAGGGCTCCATATTTAAGACAGAGGGACCTTATTAAATAATGTATGTACATGTGTTTAAAACACAGAGGTTACATGGAGTAGCTCTGTGGGAACAAATTTAGTGTCAATGAAGAGAGATAAGTTTTGGAACCTAGGTCAGGCTTAGACATTATAGAATGCTTCAAATGTTAGGATAAGGAGTCTGATATCAATGAGTTTCAAGCTTATAGTCATGGAAGTTTTGTGAGATATTAAGTAAAATGATTAAAGCTAATCATTAAGAATTGTGTGAAGGCTATCTCAGTAGCACAGATGACAGATAATGAGGTTATATTGAATCAGGATAAATTTGGTAAAAGTGAAATCTATCATTTTTAAGAATTGATTGTAGGGTGGATGAAAAAAAGAGAGTGAGCTTGTGACTCTAGAGAAGCGTCTGTAAACAGATGAGGGTGTTCATGGGCATAAAGGCTTCTTTGCACTGGAAATACAGTTTGCATTTGGTCTCCCAGAAATAGTTTCTCGAGGTTCATATCATATCTCCTTTTTGGGGGTGAATCAACATGTAGAAATATATATCAGTATGATCTTATTGAATTAAAGTATCATTTCATAGGAGAAAAGACGAAAATGAAATAAAGAACAAGTGCATTTCTTTAAGCCTATGCTCTGTAAATGTATAACAGAGCAGTGACTATTTCATTCACTTTATATCAGGCTGTATTCTACTAGAAAGTGTATATAGAATGTCTTTGTTAATGTCTTTGTTAATTTATAAAATTTTAATAAGTATGTATATATTATCATATTTAAATATTAATTTGACTGCCTTTGAAATCAGTCTGAAAATCATCAAAATGTGTATTCTGAAGGCCATTTATATACTTTTGTTGGGGATAGCAGTAGAGGAATGGTGCAGTGTTTGAGAAACGAAGATTAATATCCTATTCATCTTTAGGTTTTTTAGATAACACTCTACTTTCAAAATATTATATAAAATAAAATGCTTGTAAACTACTTTGAAGAGTGTTATAACTTCCTCCACAGATCTTAAACAGAGTTTCTCTTTATTGCAAATTAATATGATGTAACCACAATTTTTTACAAACATTTTACCTTTATTATATTTAGGATAATTTGTTCCCTTTCCCCAAATATTGAGGTCTACATGCTGGCATCTGCAGCTCACTGAACATAATCTATATATTATTGCCCAAAACAGCTACTTGAGGAGAAATTGTAAAAATCAAAGCAAAACATAATCCTTTTTCACAATTGAAAGTACAGGTTTAAATAAATGAAAACATTTCATGGAATCAATGCTATCTATGAAGTATATAGATAAAGGTCTGGTATATTTCTTTTTTCGTGGATAACCTACCAGTTCTCAGCATTCACACTACAGGTAAATAACTGTGGGTCAGAAAAATCACATATACAGTTGTCCAGAATGTTGAGTAAATCTTACTCCCTAGTTCATGACATATCATCATAGTCAGTCTGCATAAGTTCCTTCTCTTACTTTTTAAATGATTTATTTTGATTTATTCCCATATCTCTCTCCCATTTCCCTCCCTCTGTAGACAACCATTCTGATATAGCTAATGTACATCCTTTGGTCCGTTTATGTTCTTATAAAATGTGTATGTTGTTTTTGATGTATTTTAGTTTATGTAACAACATATTGTAAATTTTGTTCTGTGCTTTCTTTTCTTAGTGCTGTGTTTAAGATCTGTCTTATTCACTATGAATATCTTGTCTCTTACATCTACAGACTGTAGCATGGTGTGCATGTACCACATCTTGTATGTACAATATCCCAAAAAAGGGATGAGGCTAATATCTCTCTCCCTGCTACTGACAGATAAGTGAACATCCTTATACATGTTTCCTTATGGACTATGTCCAGGAGAAGAACTGCTAGATCAGAGCGTGTGTATGTTTAATTTAACTAAGAGCTGCCGGTTTCCTCTCACAAGCAAGTGTACCAATCTTTCATCCAACCAGCAGGAGTCTGGGTTCCATATCCACATAGCCCCTTGAATATTGACATTTTTCAGCATTCAGTTCTTGACCAGTCTGGTATATAGTGATATTTAATTGTTGCTTTATTTATTTATTATGTCTCTAACCCATAATTTTTTTGAAAATCTCTATATCTTGTTCTACTTTAAGGTTTCTTCTCTGTAAATTGCCTGTTCATATGTATTGCCATCTTCCATTCCATTTTGTCAGTTTTTGTATTTTTCTTCTTGATTTGTGGGAATTACTGCTTTCTTTTTTCCCTTGTCAACCCTCTAGGAACATGCTTCACAAGTTGTACTGTATAGACAATCTATATCAGAGTCAATTTAGGGCTTTATTAAAACTTTGATTTCTGGTCGCCACACCCAGGAATCTATATTTTAATAAATTCACTTGGTGTTTCTTATGCAAAATAAATCATGAGATCCAGTAATTTTGTTTTTTCCAAAACAACAACTTTACGGCTATGAGACAGTAAGAGAAATGAAGCTAAGAAACAGTGCAAGATGTTAAGATGTACAAAAATTAAGCTAATGTGTAATCTAAGTCAATGAATGAATTATCATTCCCATAAGCTTGAGAAACTATTTTTTCCTCATATATTGTAATAGATACATAATATCAAAATATCCATAAATTCTGACAGAATTTTAAATCATTAGATATGTAAAGTGAGATTAAGGTTATTTTTTTCTTATTAATTTACATTTAGAAAGTATGTTTATATATTAGAGACTTTATAAATATCTAGAGTTGATATTTATAGAAACCTGAAATTAAAATTGCATATTCTTTCAATACAGGATAGAAAGATGTAATAGAGGTTGTAGGATATATATATATATATATATATATATATATATATATATGTTTCCATTTGATAATGAAGATTCATAACAGCAAGGGAAATTTTTGGCAAAGGTGCTTTGAAACAACCAGCCCTAATATATCCAATGATTTTAAACTTATAACTTAGCTATTAAATCTTTTAATAAAAACATTATGTTAATGTTACAAAAATCATACTTTTCTCCCTTAAAGGTATAAGCTATGATTATAAGAATTTGAATTTTCCCTTCTCATCCTGTGGGGCAAATCATCTCAATAATATATGTCAGACACATGATTTGCAAATATTTTCTCCCATTCAATAAGTTACTTCATTTTGTTTTGTTTTTTTCAATTTTTGAATTTTATTTATTTTTTTATACAGCAGGTTCTTATTGGTCATCCATTTTATACACATCAGTGTATACATGTCAATCCCAATCGCCCAATTCAGCACACCACCATCCCCACCCCTCCGTGGTTTTCCCCCGTTGGTGTCCTGTAGAGAACGTTTGTTCTCTACATCTGTGTCTCAACTTCTGCCCTGCAAACCGGTTCATCAGTACCATTTTTCTAGGTTCCACATACGTACATTAATATACGATATTTGTTTTTCTCTTTCTGACTTACTTCACTCTGTATGACAGTCTCTAGATCCATCCATGTCTCAACAAATGACTCAATTTCATTCCTTTTTACGGCTGAGTAATATTCCATTGTATATATGTACCTCAACTTCTTTAACCATTCGTCTGTCGATGGGCATTTAGGTTGCTTCCATGACCTGGCTATGGAAAATAGTGCTGCAATGAACACTGGGGTGCCTGTGTCTTTTTGAACAATGGTTTTCTCTGTGTATATGCCCAGTAGTGGGATTGCTGGATTGTATGATAATTCTATTTTTAGTTTTTTAAGGAACCTCCATACTGTTCTCCATAGTGGCTATATCAATTTACATTCCCACCAACAGTGCAAGAGGGTTCCCTTTTCTCCACACCCTCTCCAGCATTTGTTGTTTGTAGATTTTCTGATGATGCCCATTCTAACTGGTGTGAGGTGATACCTCATTGTAGTTTTAAGTTGCATTTCTCTAATAATTAGTGATGTTGAGCAGTTTTTCATGTGCTTCCTGGCCATCTGTATGTCTTCTTTGGAGAAATATCTATTTAGGTCTTCTGCCCATTTTTGGATTGGGTTGTTTGTTTCTTTAATATTGAGCTGCATGAGCTGTTTATATATTATGGAGATTAATCCTTTGTCTGTTGATTCGTTTGCAAATATTTTCTCCCATTCTGAGGGTTGTCTTTTTATCTTGTTTATGGTTTCCTTTGCTGTGCAAAAGCTTTGAAGTTTCATTAGGTCCCATTTGTTTATTTTTGTTTTTATTTCCATTACTCTAGGAGGTGGATCAAAAAAGATCTTGCTGTGATTTATGTCAAAGAGTGTTCTTCCGACATTTTCCCCTAAGAGTTTTATAGTGTCTAGTCTTACATTTAGGTCTCGAATACATTTTGAGTTTATTTTTGTGTATGGTGTTAGGGAGTGTTCTAAATTCATTCTTTTACATGTAGCTGTCCAGTTTTCCCAGCACCACTTATTGAAGAGACTGTCTTTTCTCCGTTGTATATCTCTGCCTCCTTTGTCATAGATTATTTGACCATAGGTGCGTGGGTTTATCTCTGGGCTTTCTATCTTGTTCTATTGATCTATGTTTCCATTTTTGTGAGAGTACCATATTATCTTGATTACTGTAGCTTTGTAGTATGGTCTGAAGTCAGGGAGTCTGATTCTTCCAGCTCCATTTTTTCCCCTCAAGACTCCTTTGGCTATTCGGGGTCTTTTGTGTCTCCCTACAAACTTTAAGATTTTTTGTTCTAGTTCCGTAAAAAATGCCATCGGTAATTTGATAGGGATTGCATTGAAGCTGTAGATTGCTTTGGGTAGTACAGTCATTTTCACAATGTTGATTCTTCCTCTCCAAGAACATGGTATATCTCTCCATCTGTTGGTATCATCTTTAATTTCTTTCATCAGTGTCTTATAGGTTTCTGCATACAGGTCTTTTGTTTCCCTAGGTAGGTTTATTCCTAGGTATTCTATTCTTTTTGTTGCAATGGTAAATGGGAATGTTTCCTTAATTTCTCTTTCAGATTTTTCATCATTAGTGTTAGGAATGCAAGAGATTTCTGTACATTAATTTTATATCCTGCAACTTTACCAAATTCATTGATTAGCTCTAGTAGTTTTCTGGTGGCATTTTTAGGATCCTCTATGTATAGTATCATGTCATCTGCAAACAGTGACAGTTTTACTTCTTCTTTTCCAATTTGTATTCCTTTTATTTCTTTTTCTTCTCTGATTGCCATGGCTAGGACTTCCAAACTATGTTGAATAATAGTGGTGAGAGTGGACATCCTTGTCTTGTTCCTGATCTTAGAAGAAATGCTTTCAGGTTTTCACCATTGAGAACGATGTTTGCTGTGGGTTTGTCGTATATGGCGTTTATTATGTTGGGGTAGGTTCCCTCTGTGCCCACTTTCTGGAGAGTTTTTATCATAAATGGGTGTTGAATTTTGTCAAAAGCTTTTTCTGCACCTATTGAGATGATCATAAGGTTTTTATTCTTCATTTTGTTAATATGATGTATCACACTGATTGATTTACGTATAATGAAGAATCCTTGCATCCCTGAGATAAATCCCACTTGATCATGTTGTATGATCCTTTTAAAGTGTTGTTGGATTCTGTTTGCTAGTGTTTTGTTGAGGATTTTTGCATCTATGTTCATCAGTGTTATTGGTCTGTAATTTTCTTTTTTTGTAGTATCTTTGTCTGGTTTTGGTATCAGGGTGATGGTGGCCTCATAGAATGAGTGTGGGAGTGTTCCTTCCTCTGCAATTTTTTGGAAGAGTTTGTGAAGGATAGGTGTTAGCTCTTCTCAAAATGTTTGGTAGAATTCACCTGTGAAGCCATCTGGTCCTGGACTTTTGTTTGTTGGAAGATTTGTAATCACAGTTTCAATTTCATTGCTTGTGATTGGTCTGTTCATATTTTCTATTTCTTCCTGGTTCAGTCTTGGAAGGTTATAGTTTTCTAAGAATTTGTCCATTTCTTCCAGGTTGTCCATTTTATTGGCATGGAGTTGCTTGTAGTAGTCTCTTAGGATGCTTTGTATTTCTGCAGTGTCTGTTGTAACTTCTTTTTCATTTCTAATTTTATTGATTTGAGTCCTTTCCCTCTTTTTCTTGATGAGTCTGGCTAATGGTTTATCAATTTTGTTTACCTTCTCAAAGAACCAGCTTTTATTTCTATTGATATTTGCTATTGTTTTCTTTGTTTCTATTTCATTTATTTCTGCCCTGATCTTTATGATTTCTTTCCTTCTGCTGATTTTGGGGTTTTTTGTTGTTGTTGTTGTTCTTCTTTCTCTAGTTCCTTTAGGTGTAAGGTTAGATTTTTTATTTGAGATTTTTCTTGTTTCTTGAGGTAGGCTTGTATAGGTATAAACCTTCCTCTTCAAACTGCTTTTGCTGCATCCCTTAGGTTTTGGATCCTCGTGTTTTCATTGTCATTTGTCTCTAGGTATTTTTTTTATTACCTCTTTGCTATCTTCAGTGATCTCTTGGTTATTTAATAACTTATTGTTTAACTTCCATGTGTTTGTGCTTTTTACATTTTTTTCCCTGTAATTCATTTCTAATCTCATAGCGTTGTGGTCAGAAAAGATGCTTGATATGATTTCATTTTTCTTAAATTTACTGAGGCTTGATTTGTGACCCAAGATGTGATCTATCCTGGAGAATGTTCTGTGTGCACTTGAGAAGAAAGTGTAATCTGCTGTTTTGAGATGGAATGTCCTATAAATATCAGTTAAATCTACCTGGTCTATTGTGTCATTTAAAGCTTCTGTTTCCTTATTTATTTTCATTTTGGATGATCTGTCCATTGGTGTAAGTGAGGTGTTAAAGATCCCCGCTATTACTGTGTTACTGTCGATTTCCTCTTTTATAGCTGTTATTAGCAGTTGCCTTATGTATTGAGGTGCTCCTATGTTGGGTGCATATATATTTATAATTGTTATATCTTCTTCTCGGATTGATCCCTTGATCATTATGTAGTGTCCTTCCTTGTCTCTTGTAACATTCTTTATTTTAAAGTCTATTTTATCTGATATGAGTATAGCTACTCCAGCTTTCTTTTGATTTCCATTTGCATGGAATATCTTTTTCCATCCCCTCACTTTCAGTCAGTATGTGTCCCTAGGTCTGAAGTGGGTCTCTTGTAGACAGCATATATATGGGTCTTGTTTTTGTATCCAGTCAGGAAGCCTGTGTCTTCTGGTTGGAGCATTTAATCGATTCACGTTTAAGGTAATTATCGTTATGTATGTTCCTGTGACCATTTTCTTAATTGTTTTGGATTTGTTTTTGTAGGTCCTTTTCTTCTCTTGTGTTTCCCACTTAGAGAAGTTCCTTCAGCATTTGTTGTAGAGCTGGTTTGGTGGTGCTGAATTCTCTTAGTTTTTGCTTGTCTGTAAAGCTTTTGATTTCTCCTTCACATCTGAATGAGATCTTTGCCAGGTAGAGTAATCTTGGTTGTAGGTTCTTCCCTTTCATCAGTTTAAGTATATCATGCCACTCCCTTCTGGCTTGTAGAGTTTCTGCTGAGAAATCAGCTGTTAACCTTATTGGAGTTCCCTTGTATGTTATTTTTCCCTTGCTGCTTTCAATACTTTTTCTTTGTCTTTAATTTTTGCCAGTTTGATTACTTTGTGTCTCAGCGTGTTTCTCCTTGGGTTTATCCTGTATGGGACTCGCTGTGCTTCCTGGACTTGGGTGGCTATTTCCTTTCCCATGTTAGGGAAGTTTTCGACTATAATCTCTTCAAATATTTTCTTGGGTTCTTTCTCTTCTCCTTCTGGGACCCCTATAATATGAATGTTGTTGCATTTAATGTTGTCCCAGTAGTCTCTTAGGCTGTCTTCATTTCTTTTCATTTGTTTTTCTTTATTCTGTTCCACAGCCGTGAATTCCACCATTCTGTCTTCCAGGTCACTTATCCATTCTTCTGCCTCAGTTATTCTGCTATTGATTCCTTTTAGTTTGTTTTTCATGTCAGTTATTGTATTGTTCATCTCTGTTTGTTTGTTCTTTAATTCTTCTAGGTCTTTGTTAAACATCTCTTGCATCTTCTCGATCTTTTCCTCAATTCTTTTTCCGAGGTCCTGGATCATCTTCACTATGATTATTCTAAATTCTTTTTCTGGGAGGTTGCCTATCTCCACTTCACTTAGCTGTTTTTCTGGGATTTTATCTTGTTCCTTCATCTGATACATAGCCCTCTGCCTTTTCATCTTGTCTATCTTTCTGTGAATGTGGGTTTTGTTCCTTGGGCTGAAGGATTGTAGTTCTTCTTGCTTCTCTTCATTTTGCTGATGGTTTCCTTTGCTGTGCAGAAACCTTTTTAGTATGATATTTTCCCACTTATTTATTTTTGCTTTGTTTCTTTTGCTTTTTCTGTCAAATTAAAAATAATTGTTGCCAAGACCTATGTCAAGGAGGTTATCACCTGTTTTCTTCTAACAGTTTTCTGGTTTAAAGTCTTACATTCAAGTCTTTAAAACATTTTAAGTTAATTTTTGTGTATAGTGTAAGGTGGTCTAGTTTTATTCTTTTGCATGTGGCTGTCCAGTTTTCCCAACAGAATTTTTGAAAAAACTGTCCTTTCCCCACTAAATTGTCTTGGCTCCTTTGTTGTTAACTAATTAGCCATATATGCATCGATTTATATCTGGGCCCTCAATTCTCGTCCATCAATCTACATGTGTGTTTTTTTTTGGAATATAGTTTGCAAAAAGGGAGCAGGATGTCTCCAGCTTTGTTCTTCTTTCTCAAGACTGCTTTGGCTTTTTTCTTTTTTTTTTATGATTCCATACAAATTTTTTAGGATTATTCATTCTATTTCTTTGAAAAGTACCACTGGAATTTTTATAGAGACTGTACTGAATTTGTAGATTGCTTTAGATAGTAAGACATTTTAATAATATTAATTCTTCTAATCAATGAGCTTGGAATATCTTTACATTTGTGTCATCTTCATAGTCTTTGACTAATATCTTGCAGTTTTAAGTATAGATGTTTTTCACCTCCTTGATTAAATTTACTCCTAGGTATTTTATTCTTTTGATACAATTGTAAATGGGATTGTTTTCTTTATGTCTCCTTTTGATAGTTCATTATTAGTGTACAGAAACACAACAGAGTTTTGTGTATTGATTTTGTATCTTACAACCTTACTGAATTCATTTATTAATTCTAACAGTTTTTTTTTGAAGGATTCTTTAGGGTACTCTATATATAATATCATATCATCTGCAAATAGTGACAGTTTTACTCCTTTCTTTCCAATTGGATGCCTTTTATTTCTTTTTCTTGCCTAATTGCCCTGGCTAGGACTTCCAATACTATGTTGATTAAAAGAAGTGAAAGTGGACAAACTTATCTTGTTCCTAAGCTTAGAGGAAAGGCTTTCCACTTTTCACGTTTTGAGTATGATATTAGCTGAGGGCTTATTATATGTGACCTTTATTATGTTGAGGTATATTCCCTCTGTACCCACTTTGTTGAGAGTTTTTATCATAAATTAATGTTGAATATTGTCAAATGCTCTTTCTGCATTTATTGAGATCATATAATTGTTATACTTCATTTTGGTAATGTATTTTATCACACTGACTGATTTGCACATGTTGAACCATCCTTGCATCCCTGGAATAAACACCACTTGATCATGGTATATGATCCTTTGAATTTATTATTGAATTTGATTTGTTAATATTTTGTTGAGGATTTTTATATTTATGTTCATCAGGGATATTGGTCTATAAATTTCTTTTCTTGTGGTGTCCTTTTCTGGTTTTGGTATCGAGGTAATGCTTGCCTCATAAAATGACTTTACAAGAGTTCTCTCCTCTTTTATTTTTGAGGAATTTGAGAATGATTATTATTGATTATTCTTTGAACGTTTGGTAGAATTCACCACTGAAGCCATCGAGTCCTGGACTTTTGTTTGTTGGGAGGTTTGTGATTGCTGGTTCAATCTCCTTACCAATAATCAGTCTATTCATATTTTCTATTTCATCATGATTCAGTCTTGGTAGGTTGTGTGTTTCTAGGAGTTAATTTTTTTCTGTGTTGTCCAGTTTGTTGGCATATAATGGTTCATAGTAATCTCTTATGATTCTTTGCATTTCTGTGGTATCAGTTGTAACATTTCCTCTCTTATTTCTGATTTTATTTATTTGAGTTCTTTTTCTTTTTTTCTTGGTGAGTCTAGATAACGGCTTGTCAATTTTTAAAATCTTTTCAAAGAACCAGCTCTTAGTTTTATTTATCTTCTATATTGTCATTTTAGTCTTTATTTTTCTTATTTCTGCTCTAATCTTTGTTATTTCCTTGCTTGCACAAAACTTTGATCAAACTTTTCAGTTTAACAATGTCATCTGTAAAAGCTGTGATAAATTGATTAAGTCCGTGGATTTTTTTAAACATCATTGTGTGGACAAAAGTTTAAAATAATCTAGCCACATATTAAATGTTGGTATGTGAGACTGGGGTGTCAGGAACTTTACATTTCCCCTAGGAACGTAAAGAAGAAATGCGGTAAATACAATTTTTTCTTTCTTAATCCTTTTTGTGTCATAAATGTCTAGCACATTGTTTGCCAGGAATCAATTTTCTGTTAGAAAAATATGACTCTTTTCACCAAGGAAGTAAAATAACTCAATGTACTAAATTTTCTTAAATTTAATGGAAAAAAATAATGTAGCATTTTACACTATTGCAAGAACACATATAGGAATGAAATGTAAAACAGGTACACCAGTTGTCATCTTGAACGTCAAAAATTCTCATAAACACTTGTACTTAATACGTAAGAATGTCTGTGTTGACAAGATTGCCAGGTACTCTTTAAACTATGGAATTACTCCCTTTTAAAAAATTCAGTAGGAAGGTCAGAATGTTCATCAAGGCAAGTATGAAACTACATGCACAATTTCTCAGTCATTTTAATGGAAATTCTGTATTTAATTCCCCACACTCTCATTAAGCACAACTCTAAAGAAGATGCTTTAACCTGTTTAATTGTTTATGAAGTTTGATATTTCTTCTATGAAAATGGCTTTGTTACTGAGTTGTTTTTATTCATTCTGAAGTAGATATAGCCATTTTATTCTCATTTTAAGTAAATGCCTTTAAAAATACATCAAAAAGAAAATACCATTATAAAATAACATTAGAATTTTGAAAATGCAATAAACTGTTATATACATGTTATTACCAAATGTAAGTATATATATGTATAAATTTCTATGTCTTTTTATCCAAATTTATCTCTCTCTCTATATATCAATATTAACATTTTCATCTTATTGCACACAACTTAATTAATGGGAGTTTAGCAGAAGAGAATAGATTAAAAAAGGGAATTATCGGGCTTCCCTGGTGGCGCAGTGGTTGAGAGTCCACCTGCCGATGCAGAGGACACGGGTTTGTGCCCCGGTCTGGGAAGATCCCACATGCCGCGGAGCAGCTGGGCCTGTGAGCCATGGCTGCTGAGCCTGCGCGTCCGGAGCCTGTGCTCCACAACGGGAGAGGCCACAACAGTGAGAGGCCTGTGTACTGCAAAAAAAAAAAAAAAAGGGGGAATTATCCAGGACAGGCTTTAACAAAATTCCCCCAAACAAGACGGTATGAATTTTCTGATTTAAAAGGCCATTGATTTCTAGTATAATGGTGGGAATAAAAAAATGACAGTGCCACATTGGAAAGCAGAATGATAGCATCTTCTAAAATTAAACTGTCATCTACTCCTAGATATTTATCTAAGAGAAATGGAAATATATGTGTACACAAAGATGTGTATGTAAAGTGCATGGCGACTTTATTCAAAATAAATATAAATCCAAAATACTGGCAACCACCCAAATGCACATCAACTTGTGAATGTATAAGGAAACTTGGTATATGCATATAATAATAGAATACTACTCAGCAACAGCAAGGAAAAAAACAACTGATAAAAAAGAACAACTTGGACAAATCTCAAAAACATGATTCTAAGTTAAATAAGCCAGACAAAAAAGCCTGTGTACTTATGTGAAATTCTAGGAAAGTCAAGACAATGGTAACAGAATGGAGTGATCAAAATGTTCTAATTCTTAATTGTGAGAGTTAGTTACATGATTTTATACATTTGCCAAATCTTGTATAATTATACACTTAAAATTGGAAAATTTTACTGAATATCTATTTTACCTCAAAGAAGTGACTGTGCACAAAGGCATACCATTGTGCAGTTTTGAAACTCTAGGGACAAAGAGAAAATGCTAAAGAGATTCTGGGAGGACAAATAAAAACAAATAAAATAATTAGGAGACATACACAGCATTGATTAAACAGCAATTTAGAATTACATGCAGCAATAGGATTCCTACATCAAATTTTGTAACTAAACAATTTAACAATAAAAAGAGTAAAATTGTTTCCTACTTGCAAAGGACAAAAACAAACAACAAATGAATATCTCCTATGTACCTTTTTCGAAAAGATTCTGGCTGATGTGCTGCAATAAAATGAGTAAACCAAGAAAATACTTAAATATTCAACTCAGGAAAGAAGGGATCAAATATCTGGAGATAGAAGATAGATTCCTCAAGATCATGACTAAGGAATTCCAGTCTTTAGTGTTGGGTAACAGGCCTAGAGTGGAAAGTTCCAACTGGAGCATGAGTGACTTGGCTTCTTACTTAATATTAATCAGAAATTGTTCAAGGGGGCTTCCCTGGTGGCGCAGTGGTTGAGAATCTGCCTGCCAATGCAGGGGACACGGGTTCGAGCCCTGGTCCGGGAAGATTCTACATGCCATAGAGCAGCTAAGCCCGTGCACCACAACTACTGAGCCTGCGCTCTAGAGCCCGTGAGTCACAATTACTGAGCCCACATGCCACAACTACTGAAGTCTACGCGCCTATAGCTCGTGCTCTGCAACAAGAGAAGCCACTGCAATGAGAAGCCCGTGCACTGCAACAAACAGTAGCCCCCGCTCACTGCAACTAGAGAAAGCCCACACACAGCAACAAAGACCCAACACAACCAAAAATAAATAAATAAAATAAATAAATTTATATATATAAAAAAAGAAATTGTTCAAGGAAGCAGAAAGCATTTTGTGTAATCCAAGTAAGAAGAGTTTGAATAGGTGGAGTTGGAGGCTAACAATTCTGTTTGGAGACATTGAGGAGGAGTCGTGGTCAGGGATAATATCACTTAAGGTTTCAGTCCAAGGCACCGAGGCAGATGGTTCTAAAAAATTTTGTTGCAACCATATCTACTATTCCTGTTATTTAGAGTTCTCTTTGCCAATTCTTCATTACCCCAGTTATAATTATTAATTCTTCATATTACTTTCCCTGTTACATGTTTAAATTATTTTGTGGTTTCTGTCTCTTTATTAGACCATAACTGAAGCATTCATTAAGATTAGCCTCAAAATATCATATATGTATAAAATGAAATGTCATTTTAAATAAAAATGAAACATATTTAACTCAAATGGTACCATGTTTCTCTGAAATCCAAATGCTTAAGCAAGGACAATCTAAGTTTAAAAAAAAATATTCTTAATTATATTTTAAAACATTTTAGAAGCATGACATGATGGGATAAAAGAAAATATTAACATAATATCAGCTTATTACAGTGCTGTCTAATGTTGCATAATGAGACATAAATATGTACTATTTTCTTTGCTCAGAACAAGGGGAAATCATCATCATCAATCATCATCCACAGAATCCTTTTTTAAAAAATATTGACTAGTGAAATGTCAGATATTATGGGGTGTAAGATTCACCTTTCAGTGTATAAACAGTTTGAAAAACATAACCAGTTTATAGTCAAGCTCTATTTGAAATTATTTTTTTGCAACAAAATTTTCTATTTCACTCTTACTTTGGAACTTTTACTTTCTAAAGATAACAAGCTTGATAATCTTCCCTGGTGTATTCAAGCACTCATCCAGTTCATTGAATGAGTTAATTGTTTTTCTTCCTGTCTTTTGGTAATTTAAATACTTGTCTCACCTTCACGGATTCTTAATGCTTCTTAAGAAGGAGAAGGAAAATTAGAAGACAATAAAAATAAATATTGCCAACTTCAAAATTTTATTTGTCTATGCCTACACATCTTTACAAAGTTTTATAATTATTTACATCTTTGTAGAAATCTAAAAATAAAATGTAATGGCTTATAAATAATCAGTACACATTAAAATTAAATATTACTATAATGTATTTCAAAATTCCTAAGCAATGAAAATTTCTAGCACAGTTTTTGTACATGTATATTAATGTTATTTGGAACAGATAATGTTGGCCTATGTCACAAAGTACGTTTTGTTTTTTTGTCTGATTTATTTGTTTAAAAGCAATATTTATTAAAATAAGTTGATCAGTTAAAAATTTGGAAGCTCTATGTAAATAATTTTGCTGTACAAGTAAATTATAGTGCTTTATATACATGTAGTAAAACAGAATTACAGAAATGGAAAAGTAAGCAACTAAAACCATTTAATACTCCAGTTGGTTAATAGGTCAAAAATGGTTTGCTCAACTAAATATCAATTAATGGCAAGAAAACATCATAATTTATTTTTCTTATTATTTCAGTGCTCCTTTTGTCACAATTATGCACATTCCTTTATGTCACAATTATGCACATATCCGTTTTGTTTGTTTGTTTTGGGGTTTTTTTTGCGGTACATGGGCCTCTCACTGCTGTGGCCTCTCCTGTTGCAGAGCACAGGCTCCGGACGCACAGGCTCAGCGGCCATGGCTCACGGGCCCAGCCGCTCCGCGGCATGTGGGATCTTCCCGGACCAGGGCACGAACCCGTGTCCCCTGCATCAGCAGGCAGACTCTCAACCACTGCACCACCAGGGAAGCCCAACACATATCCTTTTTTTGAATACATCTGTTATAGGCTAAATTGTGCCCCCCCATAATTCACGTGTTGAAGTTCTAATCCCCAATGTCTCAGAACGTGGTGGTACTTGTAGATAAGGCCTTTAAAGAGGTAATTAAGGTAAAATGATGTCATATGGGTGGGCCCTAATCCAGTATACCTGGTGTCCTCATAAGAAACGGAGATTACATGCACAGAGGAAAGAACATGTGATGACACAGCAAGAAGGCAGACATTTGCAATCCAAGGAGAGAGGCCTCAGAAGAAACCAACCCTGCCAACACCTGATTGTAGACTTTCAGCCTCCACAAATGTGAGAAAATTTGTTTCTATTGTTTAAGCCAACCAGTCTGTGGTATTTTGTTACAGCAGCAACTGTAAACTTAGCAAATTAATATAACATCTATATACCAAATATCATGCCAGACATTAGAGATACAAATAGGAATAAGATTTCATTAACTTTTAGGAACATATTCTAGTGGGAGAGAGAAATATCAAACACATAATTACAGAATAATGTTAAAGTAACTATATAATTTATGGAGAAATCACTGATTGTATTGTATACACATTTTAAGGCTTGATTATAGAGATAGTCACACACAAAAATAATGACAGACTTAAGACCAAATTCATCAACAATTGCATTAAAAGTAAATGGTTTAAATTCCCCAAATAAAAGACAGATTGGCAGAGTGAATTAATAAATGTGACCCAATTATTTTCTGTCAAGAAAAAACTTGTTTCAAGTATAATGCTATATACAGGTTGAAAGTAAAAGGATGGATAAAATATATAATGTAATCTTGAATCAAAGGAAAATAATGGTGGCTATAATATTAGGTAAAATAAATTTCAGAGCAAAAAATTAAAAAATAAACTACCAGAGACAGATAGGGACACTATATAATGCTAAAAGGATCAATCTACCAAGGAGATATAGACACTGTAAAAGTGTATGCACCAAATACCAGAGCCGCAAAATATGTTAAGCAAAAACTGATCAAACTGAAAGGAGAAATAAATCCACAATTACAGTTGGAGAACTCAATACTCTGAACAATTTATAGGTTAACTAAACAGAATATCAGCAAGTATATATAAAAACTCAACAACATCATCATCTACCAAGATATAATAACAATTTCTAGAACATGCTACCCAACTACAGGAGAGAATATACATTAATTTCAAGTGCTCAGAGAACATATCCAAATATAGATGGGAACCTGAAACACTTTTTTTAATTCCTCAAAAATGAAAAGCACAGAAATCATAGAGTATGTTCTTCAATCACAATGGAATCAAACTAGAAATCAATAACAGAAAGATAATAGGAAATTTTCCAAATACTTAAAAGCTAAAATACACATCTAAATAATCTGTGGGTTAAAGAAGAAGTATCAAGGGAAATTAGAAAAATACAGTGACAGGAATGAAAATGAAAAGACAGCATGCCAAAATTTGTGGCACATAGCCAAATCAGTGCTGAGAAGGAAATGTATAGCAGTAAATGCAGACATTAGGAAAAATGAAAAGTCTCAAATAAAGCACCTACACTCCCACTTCAAGATTACAAATAGAGAGGAGTGAAACAAACCCAAAGCAAACAGAAGGAAGAAAATAATAAATATATCAATGAAATCGAAAATAGAAAAATAAACAATAGTCAATGAAACAAAGACTTATTTGAAAAGGTCAATAAAATTCACAAACATCTGGCAAGACTGAAAAACAAAAAGAAGAAAAAATTATCAATGTCAAAAATAGGATATCAGTACAGACCCTGCAGATATCAAAAGGCTAAAAAAAGAGATACAGTGAATGCTAAAATACATACATTTGACAACTTAGACAAAATGGACTTGTTCTTTGAAAAACTCTACCACAAATCATCTAAAATAAAACAGATAATTTGAATAGCCATATCGCTATAAAGGCATTAGATTTGTAATTTTAAACTTTCTAAAAAGAAATCTCCAGGTCCAGATGGCTTCTATGATGAATTTTACAAAACTTTTAAAAGATCAATACAAATTCTATGCAAACTCTTTCAGATATTTCAAGATGAGGAAACACCTTTTAATTGATTTTTTGAAGTTATTATTATCCTAATACCTGATACCACACAAAGAACGTTCACCCCAATCACTACAGAATAATATGACTTATGAATATAGACACAAAAATGTTTAACAAAATATTAACAAATACAATTCATATTCAATTCAATTCAATTCATATACAATTCAATTCAATAGATAACAATTTTACACCATGACTCACAGGGTTTATTCTAGGGATGCATGGCTGGTTCAGTATTCAAAACTTATTTAATATCATCTACCTTATTAATAGGCTAAAAATATCACGTGATTATATATCAATCTATGCAGAAAAAATCATGTGAAAAATTTCAACACCCATTTATGATAAATACTCTCAGAAAAATAGGAATAGAATGAAACTCCTTCAACTTGATAAACAAGTTCTACAAAAAAAACCTACAGTCAACATTATATTTAATGGTGAAAGACTAATAGTCCAATAATTGCAGCAAAATCAGGAAAAGAACAAAGTTGACCAGAGATATAGGAGCCACTGAACCTGCACAGTTTCAAGGTCCCTTTTAACTCTGTGTTATAAAAACACTGTAAGTCACCCCATGTATTTTGAGGCTAAGTGGGGTGAGGCAGGATTTTGAGACACTGGACATTTCACCTATAAAGACTCTGAAGTGTCATCCAAAAGAGACTGATCATTTCAGTTAGTTGTGGTAATGAGTTGTGTTGGTGTCCTATTGCTGTTGTTAACAACTCACCCAAAACTTAGTGGTTGAAAACAACATGAGTCATTACCTTACAGTGTGGAGGTCAGAAATCCAAGGTGAGTCTTACTAGGCTAAAATCCAGGTGTTGGTGGAGGTGGCTCCTAAATGCTTCAGGGGAGAATTTGTCCTTGCCTTTTCCAGCTTCTAGAAGTCACCTTCCTCATGGCTCCTTCCCCATTTTCAAAGCCAACAGTGTAACACCTTCAAATCTCTCTCTCTGACTCTAACCCTTCTGCCTCCCTCTTGTAAGGACCCTTGTGATTACACTGAGCCCACAGGTTAATCGAGGATATACTCTCAAGTGGCAAGATGTTTAATTTAATCACATATGGAAATTTCCCTTTACTATGTAAAGTAACATAGTCACAGTTTATGGGAATTGAGACATCTTTGAGGGAAGGGCATTATAATTATAATGCCTACCCCAAAAGTCGGAATAAATCAGATATATACAGAAAATAAAATTTATCACTTGGACCAAAATTTAGCATTGTTACTTGCTTATTTTCCCTCTCATCAAAAAGGAGACATATCTTTTAGAACAGAGAAACTGCATATTTCTCAGCATATATGAAAAGGCAGATTTTCTCATTCCAAGTATACTAAAAACAAAACAAAACAACATCTCATAATTTCCTTTACATTTGCACAATAGCCCTGGCTTATACAATGTCACTAGAATGTAAAAATAACACATACACACACACACCATAACACCAAATGTTGGTCTAGATGGAGTTTAGGGTTGAAATTATATTATTTCAGACAAATTCACTAAACATTACAAGTTTATGGAATAATGAGGTCATTGGTATTCATCAGATTCATTCATTCTATAAGTGTATGGTATATGTTAGGAATCTACTTTGCTGAAGATTGAATAAGTGATAAAGGGGTACACGAATAAAACACATCTGATGTTATAGTTAAATCAACAAGAATTCTCAATAAATATATCACCAGGTAACAATAGGTCAGTGCAACAAGGGAAGTTAAAAATTTCAGGCAAAGGAGAGATTACTTTGTAGGAGCAGTAATTGTCAAAGTTATATAAGAAGGTGGCATACATAAAGATTTTGTGATCACTGCAAGGGATGTGAGTCAGAGATTTGCTTAAACCCCAGACTCCCTTTACATTTTCTGCTAGTTACTGTATGTACATAGTGTTGTGAAATAGAGACATCACAAATAGCAGTTTTTGCTAAAATTTCTTGAAAAAATACTATGCAATTAATTTTTCTGTTTTGAATAAAACAAATTTTTTATTTATGAGTAGCAATTTAACAGCCATATGCTCTGTAGAAACATAGATTTTGTTATGTTGATTTAAAATAAATATATAGAAAACTCAAGTCTAATATAGGTTCTTTGGTCTGCTGTTTCAAATATTCAGCTTCTCTGTAGATAAGCCTTGGAGTCATTACTTTAGCAATCACTGTTGTCTACTCAATATCTATTCTCTTTTTTTCTCACTAAAAAGATCCTACTTGAAGTAGCTAGATGTACAGCTCAAAATACGTACCTTTTAACTTTCTCCTGCAGCAAAGTTTGATCATGTGATAGTGTTGTAGCAAATGATATGTAAATGGAATTCTGTAAGAAAATTCAGGGAGAGTTTTAGTGCCTCCCTGATGAAGAGTTTCACAAATTTCTTCTGTTTTCCTTCTTTTGTCTACTTGGGACACAGGTCGCTACCTGAAGGAATATATTTTGATTATGAGAAAACAGTGAACCCTTGTTATGCTTAAGCCACTGACATTTAGATTATTTGTTATTTGCGGCAAATGTATTCTTAATGCAATAATGTATTTGTTGTGTTTTAAGTTGTTAACTTCTTCGCAGGTTAGCAGCAAAAACCTAGTGCTGGTGTACTGAATTTTTGAACTAGCAGTTCAACAGTCCTATTGAGTGGAGTATATAACCTCCAGCTGTTTTTTCTAAGTCTCTAAACTTACCGAATCTTTTGAACTGCTGCGCTGGTGTCCTTTAGGCATCTTGTTTTTAACTGGGGGCTAACAGTCTATCTAGATAATCTTTTGACAATACAGGAAAGTTTGGGAAGGACATCCTTATTTATGGTGCATGATTTCTTGATTTTTCCTTCTTACAATTCAGTGCTAGTGAAATGGAGAAAAATAAGGGAAGAATTTCCCTGTGGTGTGTTTAATTCTAGGTTTGTTTCTCGATGTAGTAAAATAATTATCTAGATGATTAATTGACTGTTTTACTACCCAGTCTTGATCCCTGAGTTCCTCTCTCATTCTCAGGGATGTCATTTTGCCTTCTTCCACTTTTTTTAAGATTTTAATCATTATTATTTCCTCTACTACAAGGTATTTTGGCTTCCTGAATGCCTTCCAACATCTTTTTTTTTTTAATTCAAATAAATAATAATACATAGCAATGAGTTGTTTAAAACAGTTGGCACAAGGATATGATTCATATGTTCCTAATTTGTTTTAAATTTAAAAATATTAAGTCTTATGATTCTAAAATCTTTATGAAAACAGGGATAGAAGGACTGATAATATGCAGACATAATCATCAAAATAGAGTAATACATCAGTTTTCATAGTTGTATATGTTAGAAAATGTAAAGAATTAGTTTATAAATGAGACACATATGAACCTGAGATCTCATTCAACATCAAATTTTACTACTAATTTCAAGGACATGAATAATTGTGAAGCGTGGGAGAGGTATGAAGAAATCCAGGACTGTCAGCAATACTCCTCATGTCCTTCCTTTTTATTTTACAGTGTGTCTGACATAGATGTAGCATATGCACCCTCAGCTATTCTTGGTGGGGGAGCATCACTTATACCAAAAAAAAGCTATGCGAGTTATGAAATATTACCATTTTATACCCTGAAAAGTATCTAGCCTACATGACATTTTTCTAAAGAGCTGTGCCAGGTCTATTTACAGTAAGCAATTTAGATGAACCAGACAGGGTTTGTGTATGGGCTCACATGTGTTCCTCCCAAATTCATATATTGAAATCCTTACCTTCAGTATCTCAGACTGTGTCTCTGTTTGGAGATAGAGCCTTTAAAACTCTAATTAAGTTAAAATGAAATTAAACTAATTATGTTAAATTTAGGGCCACTAGGGTGGGCTTTAATCCAATCTTATTTGTGTTCTCATAAGAGGAGGATATTTGGACACACAAAGAGACACCAGGAATGTAGAAAACAGAGAAAAGACCACATGAGGACATTGCAAGAAGGCAGACACCTGTAAACTGAGGAGAGAGACCTCAGGAGAAACCAGACCTGTGAAACCTTGATCTTGGACTTCTTGTCTCCAGAACTGTGAAAAAATAAATTTCTGTTAAGCCACCCAGTCTGTGGTATTGTGTTATGGAAGCCCTAGAAAACTGATAGAGCCTTCTTAAATATTCCAAACTTAAGGGCTTGCCCACTACAAAATATCACTTTGTGTTTTGCATAAGGCCAGATATTAATATGTTTACAAGATGATTTGAATAGGGCATCTTTCTGTTTCAGACAACCAGATAGTAGAAAAAGTTTGATCACGGGCTGCTGTTAACCCTCTCCTTCCATAAACCATGACACTTAAATTCCACTTGGTATATATCCAAAGACACTCTCACACAGGTATGTATGAGGAAATACGTTAGAGTTAGTTTTTTACCATGAGATTTGTTGTAGCAGGTTGTACTTCATTAGGCAAGTGTATAGTTAGTTTGATGGCTATACTCCATGGAACAGTAGGCAGCGGTTAAAGTAAGAGATTAGGTGTAGGTAAGGCAACATACATGAATCTTCAAAACCTAAAAAAAAGAGAATTATTTTGAAAATGATTACACATTTCTATTATGTTAATTAAAATACAAGCACTGAATGTAAATGCCTGTTTTAAAAGAACATATACCAAAAACGTTCCCATATTCAACATCATAGAATGGCTTTCTGTGGAGTATGTGGGAGGGGAATGCAAGTGGGGAATACCACATAAAGTGAATAAAACCAACCAACCAACAAAAAAAAAATGAGAGTTTTGTGGCACAGTCCAGTAATGATGGTGTGCTGTGAACTTAGTTCAACACACTGTACCTGAATCCCAAATTTGAAAGCATATTCTAATAATACAGTAATACGATTCAAACAGCGAAAATGCTGAATTGAAAACCGTATATAAATTTTAGATACTCACAAATATAAAGACACACACTCAGTACTAAAGAGAAACAACCTAAAATAATGTAAGAACAGAAGATGTAGTTCATTTCAGAAAGCTAACTATATAAAACAATAAAGGAGTCCAAGAAAAACATACTAAAGACTTCATAGCTGCTATTTATTAAAAAAATGTATTAAACATGCTTTTCGTCATATAGGAAAGGGAAGGAAGAGAACCAACAATGAGGATATTGCCTCAAATTTTAGATATCAAATCTGAAGGTTTTGGTGACCTACTTACTGATTACAGAGGAATATAAGAGAAGTCAGAGATGACACTGAGGTAAAAAGAAAAAAAGAATTAAGGTATTACTAGTAGAAAGAAAGAATAAGCAACTCTCTCAGTTATGTATGTATCTACATAGTTATTGTTTCTCTTGTTCACAAGACTATATGCACTACGCAGGCAGAGATCTGGTCTGTCTCGCTCATCTTAGTACCCAAGCATCTAGACCAGTGTTGATCTGTGCCTGAAACAATGTGCGCTTAATAACTGAGGAGTATATTTGGGATGAAGAACAATAGAAAGGGGATAGTTTTATCAACTGGCATGGAAATTCCCTGTAGGAAAGTGAACTACGGAGTAATAGAAGAGCTAGAGCTTCTTCCAAAACCACTTGCTTAACTTACCCTTTTGAATGTAACCTAGGAACCAGGGAAGAATATAATGGATTGGTAGATGCTTGTTCCTTATTTTCTCTGGTTAGCAGAAGGCGTGGTCTCTGTTCTTGTGTTTTACTCGTGCCAAAGAATAACATGTATAAAATTTTATTTTTTTATAATTTTGTAATTATCTTAAACTGTAAAACCTTACGTGGTGGATTCAGATTGCAAGCCCTTTTTAAATTCTAAATTTTCTACTGAAACGCTCCCAACAGGAGTGCCAGTGATAGGTGATCTATATACATATATTATATATATGAATGCAATCCTTCCAGTTACTTGGAATTAAAGTTCTTTCACAAGCAGAGTGTTCCTTCCTGTCTATTTAAGATTGACAGTGACATTTGTCTTTACTTATGCGGAGATGCCTGATAACTCACTTCTATCACATACTACACAGTCATGAAGTTTTAACACAATAGATCAAATCTATTTTGGATTTCTTTATCACTTTCCATATGATTGCTGCTTAGAATACGGAGAAAGTGGAGAGTAGCATTAATTCACAACATAAATTATTTTGGGATAATTTTTCTGTATTAAAATATAAAATAGCTTCTCAGTTACAATGAGAAATTCGGCAATACATGGTTATGAGCCTCTGACTTTCTTTGGTGTACGTGAGATGCGCGCACACACACACACACACACATGCACATATTACAAGACAGCATGTCTACTGGTCAGACTGGACACTGAGGCTAGAGTTTTTTTGGATTTGAATCTGAGCACTTTTGTTCACCTTCTAACCATGGTTATGAAACTTAACTTGTCTGTGCATCATTTTTCTCAGCTGTAAATATTAATAAAATACGTATAGAACTCAAATGTATTAAAGAGATTAAAAGAATACATATATGTAAAGTCTTTAGATAGCTTTCTAGCATAGAGTAAGAACTAAATGTTTGCTAATACCATGCGAGCATATGTTTTGTATGTATGCATATATATATGATATAACTGCATATTATGCAAATTTAGTTTGGCAAAATTAAGTGGAAGCCATGAATTGAATTTCACTGAGGTTAAAAATGTAACCATTCCTTCATTCTCTTTAATGACACACATCAGCTTCTCTTTATGAATTTTACTGTTAATATCTGCAACAAAATATGTCATAAGCAAATAAAATATTTAAGCAAAAGATTACTTTAGCCACCGAGAGAAAATACTTCAGGCTCCATGTGCTTTATAACTAGGGTGACCATATCATACAAACTCGTCAGTTTAAGAGTAAAATGTATGTGGTTTTAATAATCACTCAAGCAAACCAGGAAGAGTTTGAGTCACCCTACTCAAAATCCCAGAAAATACAGTGAATGAGAACCACACATTTTATATGTTCCAGGGACAAAGACATTAAAAAAAAAAAGTGGTACCAACTTTTCTTGTGAAATGATGTCACCAGTTATGCCAAGTGTACAGCTCAGGTTGAATTTGTAACTCAGGTAGGATTGTCACTTTCATACTTTTGGATTTTTTTTTTATTGTTATTATACATAATGCTTTGTGTCTCACAGTTAAAAACAATTGTTGTAAACTTCCAAGTGCTCTAAGGTACAGCTGCCAGGATTTAGTGTGGATCACGTTGTTTGAGGCGTTTGTTCAGCTGTCTGTTGAGTCCCCTGAAACTAATGCTCAGTCTATATTAATGTCTCAGTCCTGGGAAACCTCAGCCTATTCTCTCCTATAATTAATCTTGCAGGTACTGCCTTGACATTATTGGTTCACCAACAGAGCAGAACTGCCTCAGCCATCAATAATAATTCACCGCATTAGGATGAGGCCTACGTACGGGGCCACAGAGGTAGCTAGATCTGCACAATCTCCTGCATTCCTCTCCAGTTAACGGGAAACTCTGTAATTGAAACTAGTTGTTTTGGTGGCTGGGTAATTTGTAATGGAGGGGTTTTGGTTTTACTAATTGTTTTGCTTTATGCTTTTCTCCAAATGTAGCCACTGCTTGGCACAATGGGAGTGATTGCCTGTTTACTGAATCTTAATATTGAGGCTGTTACAAATTGTCTTTCACAGATGGTGGGAGCTTTTCAGATCGAGAGAGGCAAGGAATTTATAACTCAATATTTCTGTATTACTGATTGGGACGTGAGGGGCATAGACAATGTGTCCTACTGCAGGCTTTGCCGCATGGCTTTTTCCCTCTGCAAAATTATGGCAGGCTCTAGACGTTTTTCTCATTTTGTATAGATAGCAGCTGTGCAATTTCAAGCAGAATGTTTACTTTGATCCCCCTTCCTTTAATTGAAATCCACAATTATGAGATTTGTTTCTTTTATGTTTGCTGGTTTATTGGTTTAATCTACAAAATGTGCTGTGTTGCTGTCTTACACAGTTAAAGGCTACAGCACAGTTGGGACTTAAATGACAAACATTGGAAGGAGGAGCTTTCGTTTTTCCTTTTTTTTTTTCAGCTGTGGAAATAAACCAGTAGACATTCCTCTCCTAGATAGCAAGCTATATGACAACTGAATAAACTGTTATTCTGTAGGATTTGAAGCTATGCCTCTGGTATACGTATTTGTGTGCATATATATATCAGATTATATATATGATTATCTCCTTTCTAAAAATGTAAATGTGTGTGCGTGTTTGTGTGTGTGTGTGTGTGCGTGTGTTTAGAATGGAACGGTAGCCGACTGACATAGGAGCATCTTTGATTATAGTAACTAGTATCATTTACATGAAGTCAGTCTTATCAGAACATTATAGGGGAAGAGAGTGGGAGGGTTATGAAGTAAGTAGATATAAGGACAGGATTGCTTGGCCTCTCAGATGGTTTCACAACAAACAACTTCAAAGGTTACATGTCAATATGCTCTACCAGGGTAATGAGCCATGGTTTTCCGAAATGGTAAATTTCCCAATGTTTGGAGTTATTTCTGATTAAAATAGAAGAAAAAAGAAAAGACCAAATAGAGAAGAATAAGATTTTATTGTCAACATTTTATTCTTCCACTCATAATCTTTCATAAACTGTAACTATGTATTTTTAATAACAATGTTTGCTAGTATTTTATGAGTTTGTTATTTTTTTTTTCTGTCACAGTACGGTGAACTTTAATTTGGAGCTCTGGGCTGTGTCTCTTATAGAAAGGAAACCCTGTATTAGCTGGTATTAGGCCAATTAGTTTGTAACTGAACTAAACTTTTTATGCTGTACCCTCATCTCACCCGAACTGAATGAATTGGTTTAACAGTTTTGATAATATTAATATTTGGGCGTTTCTCTGAAATGTTCATGAATAAGTAATTCACTTTGGCTTTGTAAAGCAAGGGATGCTTCCCACAGTCCTTCCATGTGTTAATGCTTGTTTGTGGGAGGTGAACAAAACAAGTTATTTTATGGATATTTTAAAGTACTTTAGAACTGCACATTATAAACTGACTGTGTCTCCAGTTCACTGTGTGGTCTCCTGATTATTACATTATGAGGTCTAAAATCATGCGACTGTAATATATACTGTCTAAGCTATATCAATGTGGGCTGTGTATTTTGAATTCAGAAGATATTTAGGTATTTCCTTATATCCCAGGGTGATAGCTGAATTCTAGTAAGAAAAATTCTCCTAAAAATAAGGCTTTAATAGACTCCTACTAAGTCCTGGTATCTACCAATAGAAAAATTTCTGGGTGTTCTCTTTCTCTTAATAGTTACAATTTAATTAAATTTCCACTCTTCCAGGAATTTATTTATAAAAAAAACCTTGGTAATTTTAGATATTTTCAGTTTACACTTAAAAAAAAATGAGGCTAATAGACCTTAAGTGATGTGCTCAGGAACATCTAGAAAACTAAGGAAAAGAAACAGATTTCAAACCCAGATTTTTCTACAAACCTTATGTTTAAGCTGACCTGACCTATTTTCCTAGGGTATGTAGTGACTTCAATTAACAGCAGGCTTTGCATTATGTGATGAGGGTCCAGGAAACTTAAAGACACTGATAGCCTGAAAACGTGTGGGAGAAAAAATAACAGTGAGATCTGGAAACAAAAAGGGAAAAAAATAGAAAAGGAGATTGAAAGTGAAGAAGGCTCAAATAAAGTACCTCATTCACAATGCACTTATGGGCAAATTCAGCCCGTAAGTGAATAAAAATTATCCTTATGGATAAAGAATTAGGGTTTTTTTTTTTGAGCTATGCTCATCTTTTTCACTTCCTCCAAATTAGATTTCACGTATGAGGTGTAATATCAACTCTTATGAGAAATAAATGTTTAATTTGCATAGTTTATAAGTTAACATTGCACCACACCTGGCTTTATTCACACCGTTGGAGGAAATATTTTCTCTCTCGTTGCTTTTAACTGTGGCTGAGAAACTTCCACTCCTCCCCCGTACCCCCAGAGAGTACAGTCAGGAAATTGACTTTCTCAGTTCTGCTCCCTCACTTCTCTCTCTCAGGAAGCAGTGAATTATCAGACTTGTGAGATTGAGACACAAAAGGTCCAAATATGTGTCTCAGTCACTGTCTTTTTTGTGAACAGTCTGTTCTCAGTTCATTTTAATTATGTTCCTCAATTTAGTGAGTTTACCGGTGCAGACTCTTTCCCCTACCATGTAAAGTCCCTCATTGGGGTGCAGATTTGTTTATTTCTGGAAATTAAGTGGTTAATCTGGCCAGTGATCATGCTGTATTGTTTGATTCACTTTTGTAGATAATAAAGCTGTTCATGTTTATGACATATGCATTTCTTCAGAAGGATGACTCTTAACCCGTATTACCCCCAAACCTAAAAAGACATAGTCATATATCTCAGTTTTTCAGTTGTTGCATAATGTTCTTCCAGTCTACCAGTTATAGACATCTGGGTTGTTTCCAATGTGCTATAAATTGGAAATTTGATGCAAAACAAGTAATGATACAATAAACCTTCTTGTTTATAACTTGGCATGCTTTGCATTCCTGTGCAAAAGTTACACCAATTTATAAAGCCACGAACAAAAGTAAGAGTGTTTCTTTGTCATACCCTCACCAAACCTTCATCTTATAAACTGTTTTAAAATTGTTTGACACTGTAATAGACTCATCACTTTCATCCTTTCTGCTTCGAATTGTATTATTATTTTTAACAGTGTTATTTTGGCCACAGGTGTATATCTTTGGCTCTGGAATTTTTCATTTCATTTTAATCTAGTGGGTGTTTTTTGTCTCCTTGATGGATTCTTATTTTATTGAATTAATGTTCCCACTGCATTTTTCTATAGAATTATTCTTGGGGAATTTTGTCATTTTATAGAATGAATTCCATATCTGCTGCTTGCATGCTGTTTTATGTTCTTTTATTGCCTTGTCTTCTTACTGTAAAATAACTTCATACTTGCTATGATTTTCAGGCTTCCTGGACTTAAGATGGACAGCTCTTTCACTCTGATGTATTGTGGATGAATTAGTCTCCACTTTTTCACATTGAGCTACAGTTTGAGGATTGGGTTTTTGAAATGTGTCTACTTTTTCTCTAGCCTGAGTGTGTAGGGAATAGACAAGTAAAGTCAACTGGTGTGCAGCCTTGTTTAAAGGACCTGCACTCTTGTTTCCAGCTCTGAAATGTTATTAAAACCCGAGTATAAGGGCTTGCTCCTTCTTTCCAGGAGGAAGTTTTATTTCCCTTGAGAAAAAAACTTGCTTTTGAATCACTTCCCTAATTTAACATGGAGCTACCAAGGCTTTGCTTGTATCCACAAGCTATCTCAGATGTTTCCATCTCCTCACTTCACCAGTCTCTTCTTGGCATTTCTCTCTCCATTGCCCATTCCAAGCCCTAGTGGAAATTTAGGATTAGGTTGAAAAGGAGTTTGATGTCTTATCTCATGTGCCAGGACAACCTGTTCATTCAAATTTTATGCGTGCTTTTTCTCTTCATTATGCTAGACACATAGGTTCTGAGGGTATTTATGATGGTACTCATTTCCTCTCTGCTTTCTTTCCAGCTTAGAGACATCAAAATGGTAAGCTATAACTACTTTCCTGTTTGTGAAAGGAAACGAAAGTTAATTTTTCATGGAAATGATCAGGTGTCTCTCAGGCTGCCTATGTAAACCCTCACTTTACCTGTTTTTAAAGAGAGTCATTCATGAGATATTTTCTGCATTTTGTTTTACAAAAGAAAGATAAATGTCATATGTTTTCTTAAAACCACATCCCCCATCACTATTTCTAATGCAGCTTGAGTTTGAGAATTAAAGCTCTACTTGGACACTGGTTTGATTGGAGGCATTTTTCTTCATATTCCTTTATGATCTACATTGAGGTGAACCTCAAACTGCCATTTCTTCCTCTCTTCGCTTCCCACTGAGGTCCATTCTCCAGTAGAACTGCACATACCCTCATTTGCGTACATGGAAAAACAAAACCCACAAAAGGCAATCAGAATCAGTCAGAACTGGTTTTGAATCCTGGTTTGTCACCTGCTTATTGTCTGAAATGTAGCAGATTATTTAACAACTCGGAGAAATGTTTCCTTATAAGTCAAATCATCATAATGATATTAACAGAAATTTTGTGATGAGTAAATGAAATATTTTATCAAGGTAGTGATAAACACTTGAACAAAAAGTATGCTTTCTTGCACTTTCTATTTCTCTAAGCCAATTAGTTTTTCTGTACTGTATTTCATTTTATATAAATACTACTTTTATTTTATCTAAACTTTTTTTTTTAATCTAAACATTTTTATATACACTATACAATCTAAAATGTGAAATGGGCTGTGATGTGCAGTTTCATCTTTAAAAATTTAGAGATATATTCTTTGCTTGTATTATTATAATTTAGTTGATATGAATGAATCTTTTGGATAGCTGAAAATGAATTTTGCTCTAATCCACCTATGAGAAAACATCTACAATTTAGTGCAAGGCAATTCTGTAGACGGGTGAACTGTGCTGCAAAGTACTTAAAAATAGATATTTGGGTTGTAGACATTGACAGAACACTGACATTATCTGAGGCCTCGAGCATTTAATATCCAAACAAATGTCACTTTAAGTTATGTTTCCTAATATCTCTGAGAATATTGCCAGGAGGGTCTAACTTTTTATAGCAGATGTTAAAACTGTATTATTTTATTACACCAAGCTGATTTGATTGCTGTATATTTTAATTCATACTGCAGTTATATGATATGTTTGCTTCTGTCTAGGAAGGAACATTGGAAATTAGAGTTTTCATCGTGATTAATACCTTTAGTATTTCAATTTTGTTTAATTTTCCTAAAATTGCTTTAGAAAACAAACTTAACTTTTTACACTTTATTCTGGATTTTTTGTTGGCTATGTTTCTTCTACTTTCCAAAAATTTTCAAAATACCTTGAGTGGTACCATAAAGATTTAATGTGAAAAATAATGGGTTTCTGTAATCTTTAAAAATTTCTTTTGAATGCTGATTTAGGTGAGTTTCTGCAACTTAGATTTTTTTCCCAAGGAAACAATGTACTACTTAGTCTGCCAGTAGATTCACTTTTAGCATGGAAGAGTGAAACTATACAAAAGTCCAAGGAATATTGATGGAAAGTCAGGTTACATATAACATTAAAGCATTTCATGTTTTATATTTTTAGTTTTGGTTTTCCTTGGCTTAGTAGGATATACAGCTGTCCCTTAGTATCCTTGAGGGGTTGGTTCCACGATTGCCCTAATATACCAAAATCCACTGATGCTCAAGTTTCACTTATATAAAATGCTGTATTATTTGGATATAACATCCTCCTGTATACTTTAAATTATCTCTAGGTTACTTATAACATCTACTACAATGTAAATGCTATGTAAATACAATGTAAATGCTATGGAAATAGTTTCTGGCATACATGAAATTCAAGTTTTGCTTTTTGGAACTTTCTGGATATTAAAAAAATCTCTGATCCACAGTTGGTTGATCTGTAGATGTGGAAACTGCGGGTATGGTGGGCCAACTGTAGTTGCTTAAAACACACACACACACACACACACGCACGCGCACAAACACAATTCTGAGTGTAAATTGCTTTTCCTATGGAGATTTAATCCATTTACATTTATTGTCATAAGGGATAAGTTTTGTTTTGATTCTGTAGTCTCTTATATGTTCTTCCTGTATTCTTTCTTTTGATATATATATATATGTGTATATATATATATTATCTTCTTTACTCATTTTACAATTTCTTTCATTTTTTATTAATTACTCTTAAATAAATAACATATGGAAAAATATGATTTTTTGTAAAAAATTTTTTCCTATTTCCTAGTGTTTTCCCTCACTTCTCAATGTTCTATTATACTTTAGAGTTTATAAACAGATATTTTTGTTAGTTTTTATATGACATTGTTTATATTTTGTGATCCATACTTTGTATAATATTTCTACATTATTTTTACCATTTAAAAAAGGCACTCATATCACATTCACTTTCCCATTTATTTACCTAAGAGCAAGATATTTTGCATTTACTTTACCATGGGAGTATTTCCAGTAGGACGATCATTAAATTTATTTTTCATTGCCAATTTTGATTTCTCTGACAGAACTACAAATTTTAATTCTCCTATGTGATTTGTTATATTTCTTAAAGTTATTTCTGATATTATTCACACCCCTTTCCAATTCATTCTGCTGTTCATTCTCCTTTCCTTATTTATTTCTTGTATTTTCTGCTCCAAGTTTATTGAAGCTACATTTCCCACCTATTCAATTACTAAACCATTTCCTAAATCATTTTTGTGATAAAGCATTTTCACCATCTTATTCTCACTAAGTAATAAAAATATGTCTAATGTTTTTGTTGCAAATCCTTCTTTTCTTAGCACTTTACATTTTTGTATGGGGTGGGCTTATTTTTGTGTCTATTAGTATTTCTATTTGAATTTCCTGACATTCCAAGTACTTATACAACACTGGATATGTTTTTTAATAGGCAGGATGAAAGTTAGTATATTTCTCTTTTGTCCAGATGAAGATCCAGAGGTGAAAGAAAGCTTTGTTCATTTAAATATTTCTCGCATAGTTTCTTCCAGGTATTGCATGGCACCAAGTACAAAGTAGGTGATCAATAAATAATTGTAAATAAGTGATCTAATAACATGAGGGAAGTCATTTAGTGGAAGAATGGGGGTACAAAAGTCATAGTGGAAAAAGATAGATTAAGTAGGTCAAATCATAAGGGACATGGTAAGATGGGACATACTAGAATGCATTTTAAGACTAGGTTAAATAGCAGAGTAACATTGGGTGGGCCAAAAAGTGCCTTCAGTATTTTAAGTAAAAATAAAAGGCATATTTTTCATTTTCACCAAGAACTTTATTGAACGGCATATTCAGCCTTTTGTTCCACTACCTTCTGCCATTTTCAGGCAACTTCATAATTCCATCTTCCCAAAACTTTTTATCTTTTTGAGCAAAGACCCGTTCCAGGTGCATTTTACAGTCTTCCAGGGAATTGAAATTTTTTCCATTAAGAGAATTTTATAAAGACCAAAATAAATGGAAATCCGAAGGTGCAATGTCTGGTGAATACAGCAGATTAATCAGAATTTCCCAGCCAAGCTATAACAGTGTTTTCCTGGTCATCAAAGAAACATGTGGTCTTGCATTATCCTGATGGAAGATTATGCGTTTTCTGTTGACTAATTCTGGACACTTTTCATCGAGTGCTGCTTTCAGTTGGTCTAATTGGGAACACTACTTGTTGGAATTAATCATTTGGTTTTCCAGAAGGAGCTCATAATAGAGGACTCCCTTCCAATCCCACCATATACACAACATTACCTTCTTTGGATGAAGACCTGCCTTTGGTGTGGTTAGTGGTGTTCATTTTGCTTGCCCCATGATCTCTTCCATTCCATATTATTGTACAGTATCCACTTTTCATCGCCTGTCACAATCTGTTTTAAAAACGGAATGTTTTCATTACGTTTAAGTAGACAATCACATGTGGAAATACGGTCAAGAAGGTTTTTCTCGCTTAACTTATGTGGAACCCAAACATCAAAGCAATGAACATAACCAAGCTGGTGCAAATGATTTTCAACACTTGATTTGGATATTTTGAATATGTCAGCTATCTCCTGCATGGTATAATGTTGATTGTTCTCAATTAATGTCTCGATTTGATCGCTATCAACTTCAACTGGTCTACCCAACCGTGGAGCATCGTCCAGTGAGAAATCTCCAGCACAAAATTTCACAAACCACTTTTGACACATTCGATCAGTCACAGCACCTTCTCCATACACTGCACAAATCTTTTTGTGTGTTTTTGTTGCATTTTTACCTTTCTTGAACTAATAAAGCATAATATGCCAAAAATGTTGCTTTTTCTCTTCCATCTTCAATAGCAAAATGGCTACACAAAAGTTCACCAATTTTGATAAGTCTTTTTTCTAAATGCATGCTGATATGACATCTGTCACATACACTTTAACAAAATTGTTTCAAATGAAGTTAAAGACAGCTAAGTGCTATTAGAGCCATCTTATGGAATAAAATGAACGAACATTTTGGCCCACCCAATATAATCATATTTATGTTTTATCCAAAGTACTCTTGCTGCAAACTGACAGTACTGGAGAATGGTGATGAGTTAGGTGGTGAGCATAATTCACTTGAGTATTGATGAAGGGTCAGACATACATAAATGATTTAAAAATATACAATTGTTAGTACTTGCTGACTTTGTGTGTGTGTGTGAATCAGTGAGCAGGGGATAAAGTAAACAAAGATCAAGGATAATATTCAAGTTTCATGATATGACTATTCACTAAGACAGGGAAATTGGAAGGAATCTTCTCATATTTTCATTGATACTTCCCTACCAATTTGAATAACCATAGTATATGTAAAACTAGCATCTCCAAGATAGAATACTGCTAAGATTTTCCATGACTTTAACCCAGATTGCATTAGTATATTACCTAAAATCTAAGATGAATTGTGCTAATTCAAGGCACCTATTGATTGAATCTATACACTATTCATTGTCGCTTTCTAGGATTTATGCCTTTCCAATAAATATTGACACCTTGTACAAATATAAAATAAAATAAATTAAGTTTGACTTAATTAGTAAAATCTCTCCAAGTTATTGGGAAAACGTGGATTTTTAATTCCCTTTGAAAAATTTCTTTGAGCTCTTAAGTAATTCTGAGTCTTTAAAAATATTTTGTGTAAAGCTTGAAGAAGTTGTCCTGGGAAACAATAGCCAGAAATTAAAACCCTTTGTCACTAAACAGTACTAATACCACAGTTGTGTGGTATTGTTCCCTTTATTTAAGTCATTTGGAAACCAACTTGATTCATTCTTCTGTTTGCCATAAGCTCCATTTATTTAAAAAAATTAACTATAGTTTATTTACAATATTGTATTAGTTTCAGGTATAGAGCTTCAGATTCTTTTCCATTATAGGTTATTACAAGATATTTAGTACAGTTCCCTGTGCTATACAGTAAATCCTTGCTGTTTATTTTAAATATAGTGTTGTGTATCCATTAATCCCATACTCCTAATTTATCCCTTCCCCTCCACTTTCCCCTTCATTAGCTGTAAGTTTGTTTTCTATGTCTGTGAGTCTGTTTCTGTTTTGTAAATAAGTTGATTTGTATTATTTTTTAAAGTCCACGTATAAGTGA
Source organism: Monodon monoceros (assembly GCF_005190385.1). NCBI lineage: Eukaryota > Metazoa > Chordata > Mammalia > Artiodactyla > Monodontidae > Monodon > Monodon monoceros. Next base: position 104,324,888 of record NW_021703778.1, read on the forward strand.
TATCATATAATATTTATCTTTCTTTTTATGACTTCACTTAGTATGATAATATCTAGGTTCATTCATGTTGCTGTAAATGGCAATGTTTTATTCTTTTTTATGGCTTATGGCTGAATAATATTCCATTGTGTATATGTATATGTGTAAGACCACGTCTTCTTTATCCATTCATCTGTTGATGGACATTTAGGATGTTTGCCATAAACTCTTGACTACTTTATTTTTACTGCATAATTACCTTAAATAGGTACATGAGAATAATATACCTCACTTGCATAACATCCTTATTCTATTGGGTTTAGAATTACAGGTATAAATATTTCTCAGATACACCTTAACAGAAGAGAATGACATATGGAAATACCCTTCTGGAAGAAGCTGGAAATGTTCGGTAGTTTTCATTATTTTATAATTAGGTCACTTTTGACAAGTCTTTTCAATCCTAAAATTTTATTCTTCTCATTTAAAAAGCATAAAGTAGTAATGATTTCTAAAGCTAAGATTCAAAGATCTTAACATACCATGCAACTTATTTTTCTTATGGGTATATAAAACCGTGTCATATTTCCAAGCTCTGTCATTTTCCAGGAAACATTAAGTGAAATCAGTACTAAGTTAATTGGCATTATAAATTATTTTTTATTTTTAAACTGAAAATAGGTGGAAAATAGATGTGCATTTATTGTCTTATGAATATATGAAAGATTACAACAGAAATTCATGATAATATGCTTATCTAACCCATTCCAACCTTTCAATTAGCCCATTTTTGAAATAAATGAGCTCTACAATCTGTGACAAGTATCTCATTTTCATTCTTATCTCCTTTAATTCCACCATTTCATTTAGTATATCTTTAGAAGGTGGTTATTTAAATATGACAGGGTACCCAAAAAATATTAAAGCAATCATATTTAAAATAAAATATAGTAGCTTTTATTGGCTCTTATCCACATAATCAGAAACTCCAAGAAATTTCATATTTTCTAATAGTTTTTTAGTAATAGATTACTTAAATTAAATTTTAAGCTTATTACCATTTGTAAAAATTTAAGTCTTATTCTCAAAACAATGGATTTTACTGGCTTAAATTCCCTCCCTAGATAAATATTTAAATATTTGTAATATATACCCCAAAATATCTTCTGAAAAGTTCTGTCTCTGGTATTGGGCAGAGTAAGGTACACATGACATAATAGTGTATAACAAAAGACAGCTGTTTCATCAATAAAATAAATTAAACGTGTATTGAGTGACTACTGTTGACAGGCATGGGGATTTAAAAACAGAGTAATATAATAATATTATCAAGTAATTGGTAAAATCATCAAGAATATATATTATTCAAAATTTATATATAATAATGTAGCTACAAAATATATAAAGAGATATTGAAATTAAAAAAAGAAATCGATATGCCCACAATCATAGCAGGAGACTTTAACACGTCTGTCTTAATGGTTGAGAAAATAAAGACAATAAAGAGAAATATTAAAAATCTGAACAAAATTAAAAATTTAAACTATCAACATGTAGAACACTGCAGAATCAACATTTTTTTTTTTTTTTTTTAGAACACAGCTAGAATATTTACACAGTTGACCATATATTGGGCCATAATGAAAGCCTCAGTACAATTTAAGGGATTAAAGTTATTCTGAGAATTCTCTGACTATAAGGAGAGTAATTTAGAATACAATTTTTAAAAAAAGGAAAAAATATTCCCCAAGTATTTTGGAAGTAAGCAGTAGTATTTGATATAACGCATGGATCAGAGCAAAAACATTTTAATAGAAATTAGAAAATGTTCAACTGAATGATACTAAAAATAAAACATAGGGCTTCTCTGGTGGTTCAGTGGTTAAGAATCCACCTGCCAATGCAGGGGTTCTAGCCCTGGTCCAGAAAGATCCCATATGTCATGGAGCGACTAAGCCTGTGCACCACAACTACTGAGCCTGCACTCTAGAGCCTGTGAGCCACAACTACTGAGCCCACGTGCTACAACTTCTGAAGCCCACGCACCTTGCTCCCATGCTCCACAACAAGAGAAGCCACTGCAATGCGAAGACTGTGCTCCGCAATGAAGAGTAGTCCCCACTCGCCGCAACTAGAGAAAAACCCGCGCACAGCAATGAAGCCCCAATGTAGCCAAAAATAAATAAATAAAATAATCTTTAAAAAAAAATAAAACATAAAAAGTGTAGAATGCAGCTAAAGTCATGCAGGGGGAAATTTATAGCATTAGAACTATGTATATCAAGAAATAAAGATGCTGAAAAGCAATTACATATTCATTTTAAAAAGTTAGGAACAACAGGACTTCCCTGGTGGTGCAATGGTTAAGAATCCGCCTGCCAATGCCAGGGACATGGGTTTGAGCCCTTGTCCAGGAAGATCCCACATGCCGTGGAGCAACTAAGCCCGTGCACCACAACTACTGAGCCTGCGTTCTAGAGCCCGTGAGCCACAACTACTGAGCCCACATGCCACAACTACTGAAGCCCGTGCACCTAGAGGCCATGCTCTGCAACAAGAGAGGCTGCAGCACTGAGAAGCCCATGTACCACAGCGAAGAGTAGCCCCCACTTGCTGCAACTAGAGGAAGCCGTGCACAGCAATGAAGACCCAGTGCAGCCAAAAATAAATAAATTTATAAAAAAATAAAAATAAGAAAAAGAAAAGTTAGGAATAACAGAATTAGAACAGAAGTTGATAAAATTATCAAATAAACTGTTATCAAAAGTTATTAAATCAAATTTGTAATAGAAAACACAGATAAAGCCGAAAGTTAGATATTGAAATATTAATAGATTTTCTGGAAAGACCAATCAATAGAAAGAGAAAAAAGAAGAAGAGAAAAGGAGGATTTAGAAGAACTTCATAAATGCAAAAAAAAAAAAATTGCACATTTTAGAGATACTTGACAATAGTAACATATTTTTATATATTAGTTTATATATTATATATTTGATATGGTAATATATATTAATATACATTATATCTTATATTCCTTATTATTAACAAATTTGTCTGTAGTTCAGCTGAGCTGCAAGGGTTAGATCTGAGCTGCCATGTGTCAGAGTAGCCAGTTAAAGCTATAGTTAAAAATGAATAAAGGTGACCAAAGTGGGCATCTTTTTCTTATTCCTTATCTTAGAGGAAAAATTTTCAGTGTATCACCATTGAATAAGATGTTAGCTGTGGGCTTGCCATATATGGACTTTATTGTGTTGAGTGTGTTCCCTCTGTACCCAGTTTATTGAGAGTTTTTATCATAAAAGTACGTTGAATTTTGTCAAATGCTTTTTCTGCATCTTTTGAGGAGATTATATGATTTTTATCCAAAATTTGTTAATGTGGGGTAATCACATTGACTGATTTGCAGATGTTGAACCATCATCCTTGCATCCCTGGAATAAATCCCACTTCATCATGGTTGTCTTAGTATATTGTTGAATTCAATTCGCTAACATTTTGTTGAAGATTTTCTACCTATGTTCACCAGGGATATTGGTCCGTAATTTTCTTTTTTATAATGTCCTTGACTGGCTTTGCTATCAGGGTAATGCTGGCCTTGTAAAGTAAGTTTGGAATTGTTCCATTCCCCTTATTTTTTAAAATAATTTGAGAAGGATTGGTATTAGCTCTTTAAATGTTTGGTAGACTCCACCAGTGAAGCTGTCTGTTTATGGACTTCTGTCTGTTGGGAGGTTTTTGATAACTGTTTCAATCTCCTTACTAGAAATCAGTCTGTTTAGATTTTCTCTTTCATCATAATTCAGTCTTGGTAGTTGTATGTTTCTAGGAATTTATCCACTTCTTCTAGGTTGTCCAATTTATTGGCATATAATTGTATTATCCTTTGTATTTCTGTGGTATTAGTTGTAACATCTCCTCTTTAATTTGTCAATTTATTATTCAAATATTCTCTACCTTTTTCTTGGTAAGTCTAGCTAATGGTTTTTCTATATTTTTTATCATTTCAAAAACACAGCTTTTAGTTTCATTTATCATTTCTATATTTCCACTCTGATCTTTGTTATTTCCTTCCTTCTGCTAACTTTGAGTTTAGTATGCTCTTCTTTTCTAATTCCTGGAAGTGTAAACTTAGGTTGTTTATTTAAGGTATTTTCTCTTAATGTAGCTGTTTATCTATAAACTTCCCTATTAGAACTCCTTTTGATGCATCCCATAAGTTTGGAGTGTTGCCTTTTCATTTTCATTTGTATCAAGATTTTTTTTTTATTTCTCTTTTGATTTCTTCTTTGATTCATTGGTTGTTCGGGAGCATGTTGTTTAATCTCCATGTATTTGTGAATTTTCCAGTTTCCTTCTTGTAATTGATTTCTAGTTTCATGCTATTGTGGTCAGAAGAGCAGCTTGATATGATTTAAGTCTTTTCAAATTTGTTAAGATTTGTTTTATAACCTAACATATGATCTATCCTGGGGAATATTCAGACAAGTAAAAGAAACAAAAGGTATCCAAGTTAGAGAATACAAAGTAAAGTTGTCTCTGTTGGCAGATAGCGTGACTCCACCAGAAAAACTGTTAGAACTAATAATAATTTCAATAAATTTGCAGGATACAGAATCAATATACAAAAATTAATTGTGTTTTGTACAAAAACACTGAACTATCAAAAGGAGAAATTAAGAAAACAATCCCATTACAAAAGCACAAAAAGAATAAAATACATAGGAACAAATTAACCAAGGAGATGGAAGATCTGTACACTAAAAATGATAAGACTTTGATCAAATACACAAATAAATGGAAAGATAGTCTGTGTTCATGGATTGTAAGAATTAATATTGTTAAAATGCTCATACTAACTAAAGCAATCTACAGAATCAATGTAATTTCTATCAAAATTCCAATAACATTTTTCACAGAAATAGAAAAAACAATCCTAAAATTTGTATGGAACCAAAAGATTCTGATAGGTCAAAGAAGTTTCAAGGAAGAAGAACAAAGCTGGAGGCATTACACTTCCTGATTCCAAACTATATTACGAAGCTATAGTAACCAAAATAGTATTGTGTTGGCATGGAAACAGACACATGGATCAATGGAACAAAATACACAGCCAAGAAATAAACTTGTGCATTTATGGTCAATTAATTTTTGACAAAGGAGCCAAGAATGTACAATGGGGAAAGGATCGCCTCTTCAATAAATGATGTTGAGGAAACTGGTCTTGGGAAAACATACAAAAGTATGAAACTGGATCCCTATCTAACACTATACACAAAAAACAACTCAAAATTGAATAAAGACTTGAACATAAGACCTGAAACCTTAAAAACTCCTAGAAGAAGATATAAGGGATAGTCTTCTTGACATTGGCTTTGGCAATGATATTTTTGATTTGACACCAAAAGAAAAGACAACAAAAGCAAAAATAAACAAGTGGGACTACATCAAAATAAACAGCTTCTGCACAGCAAAGGAAACCATCAACAAAACGAAAAGGCAACGTATGGAATGGGAGAAAATATTTCCAAACCCCATATTAAATAAGGGGTTAATATTCAAAATATACAAAGAACTCATATAATTCAATAGCAAAAAGATAAATTACTCAGTTTAAAAAAATGGGCAGACCATGTGAATAGACAGTTTTCCTAAGAAAACATACAAGGGACCAACAGGTATGAAAAGGTGATCAACATCACTAATCATCAAGGGAATGTAAATCAAAACAACAATGAGATATCACCTCATAGCTCTTAGGATAACTATTATCAAAAAGACAAGAGATAACAAATACTGATGAGGATGTGGAGAAAAGAGAACACTTAAACACTGTTGACAGAAATGTAAACTGGTATAGCCAATATGGAAAACAGTATGGAGGCTCCTCAAAAAATTACAAATAGAACTATACTAAAATCCAGCAATCCTGCTTCTGAGTATATACCCAAAGTAAACAAAATCATTATGCCAATGAGATATATGCACTCTTATGTTCATAGCAGCATTATTCACACTAGCCAAGGTATGGAAACAACTTAAGTGTTCATACATGGATGAATGGATAGAGAAAATGTGGTGTATATATATATATATATATATATATATATATATAATGGAATATTATTTAGCTTTCGAAAAGGAGGAAATCCTGCCATTTGCAACAGTATAGATGAACCTGGAGGATATTATGCTAAGTGAAAGAAGTCAGACAGAGAAAGACAGATACCTCATGGGATCAATTTTATGTGCAATCTAAAAATAAAAAGTTGAACTCAAAGTAAAAAAGAGTAGAAAAGTGGATGCCGGTGGCTTGGGGATGAGGAAAATAGAGGTTGGTAGTACCATACAAACTTTTAGTTATAAGATGAATGAGATCTAAGGATCTAATGTATAACTTTGTGACTATAGTCGATAACATTGTATTTATAATGGAAATGAAGATTTAATGCACATTATAGTAAATATAAACAACATGTACTGTAACCATCAAACTTGTTAAGAGACTAGATCTTAATTATTCTAACCACAGAAAAGGAATTATAATTATGTGATATGATTTAATCCTTACTGAGATGGTATTATAAAGAGTCTAAAACCTGAGAAAGCACTTGACCACCCCCCCACGCCCCGTCCATTGTTCCTCATGGAGCGGCGCACACTTGAGGGTCAGGTGGAGTAGCAGAACACTTGGAGGTCATATCATTGCTGAGGAAGTTGCAAACAAAATGTTTCAGCGGTTCTATGGACCTCGACTTGGGGTTATGCGGGTGTAGAGGGGGTGGGAAGGAGAAGGGCTAGGAGTGGAAAATACAGGGTTTTAAGTCAGAGTGGGAAAAATATCTTCAAGGTTTCCCCTTGCTTCCCCATTATAAAGGGCTCAGCAGAATCACCAGGACATATATACACTACCAAACATAAAATAGATAGCTAGTGGGAAGCAGCTGCACAGCACAGGGAGATCAGCTCGGTGCTTTGTGACCACCTAGAGGGGTGGGATAGGGAAGGTGGGAGGCAGGGAGACGCAAGAAGGAAGAGATATGGGAACATATGTATATGTATAACTGATTCACTTTGTTATAAAGCAGAAACTAACACACCACTGTAAAGCAATTATACTCCAATAAAGATGTAAAAAAAAATTTTTTTAAAAAGACTTTTGTCTGAGGTCTCAGATGAGACCTAGGAATGAAGGTGCTGGGCTAGCAATGTAAATATGCAAAAGAGCATGGCCAGCCTGGGGGCTGAGACCTTGAGTGCACTTCTCTTCAGAGGCTGCAGTGCATTAGCTGTGCTTCAGGTCTGGTGTGGGAAGGGCAGATTTCCTTCATGAGGCCTGTCAGGGAAAGACTTTGTAATCATCTATGGTCAGGCCTGAAAAATCATATGTAGGTTGTTAAGCAGGAAACAGACTTCTCAATATTGAACTATTTTCTACCAATATATTTTGGAAGATATAGGCACATTCCTAGAAAGCACAATTTACAAAACTGATACCAATACATATATCAATAATATATTAAACCATCGTAATTCACTATATTTAAGAAATAAGGAAGAACAATTTTATATCCTCAATATATGGGAAGAAATATATTTCAAAAGATCTACACTTATTCATTATAGAAACTACTAATGAAAAGTTAAGAAAACTTTGTTATTCAGTAAGTAGCACCTACAAAACTCTACAAAAAAATTCATGCTTATTTTTCAAATATTGAAAACTTTTCCCTGAGGTTGGGAATGAGAAAAATATACCCCTATCCTACCTGACTAAATATTGCATTTTGAATCTAAGCCACTTTAATTACTTTAACAATCTCAATGTACCTAGCCTCCACCCCCAACATAACCCTATATAGAAAATCCACTCCAAATGGATTAGTTATATAAACATAGAAGAAAAATAAATTCCTAGTGCTTCTAGAAAGTGCTAAGAGAATACATTCTTGAATTATGGTGTAGAAAGTTTTATTTAAAAGAATGCATAAATCATCACTACCCATAAAGGAAAGGAATTAATATATTGGACTGCATTTAAATTAAAAACTTCTCCAAAGACAGCATTGAAAAGAGTAGGCATGAAAGCTATGGACTAGGTAACGGTATTTGCAATGCATATAAATGAAAAATAACTTAATCAAACCAACGAAACCTTTCTGAATCTCAAACACATTTATAGCTGAGGTCAAATTTTACACATTTTCAAAGTTTTGGAAGAACTTTTATTTTAACTTAACTACTTCAGCTCTCCTAAAAGTAGATCAAAAGTAAGAGTGAAGATTAAACTGTATAATGAGCAGTTAACTCAATAACTTTTAATGACCATAAAAAATGGATACATCCAGTACTGAAGCACAATCTCATCCAGGGTCATAAAAGTCTATTTTACATGCTGTAAATCTCACAGGAGCTGTGAAGTATGTATCCCCTCTCCTAGTCTAAAACCTTGTGGCTTGTCTGATTGCCCTTTACGATGACTGAGGTTAGTATCTCTTGCCTATAAAATCTCTTGCCTATTTTATAAGAAATGCAGATAAAGAATTATTTGAACTAAATACTCACATTTGCTAACATACAGCTACTTACTCAGTTCCCTTTATTTAAAAATCATTCAACTAAAAAATTCTTATCCCAAATTATTTGTGTTCTTAAAAAAAATAACCTTATTTTCATAGTACATTTCCAGTAAAAAAGTCTAGTTTAATATCAATCAGTGTAATCAAATATTACTGATTCTAACAATATGAGGAAAGACAGTTTCATATGACCATCTGGAAATTTTTTTTGAAAACCTGAATATGTCTATACATAAACAATCTAAGCAATTAGTGGGGAAAAAAGGATTTGTTTTACTCTAGGTAATGTCTTTTGTTCTTTATTTCACTTTACGTATTTCAACACTGCTTACAAAATGAAGCTAGCAAAATATATATGAACATCTGACATACAAAAATCATACTGACAATTCTTTATCAACTTTTTTGCAATGTTAAATATAAACATTCTATCAACTATAGGAGAAGGGAAACTCTAATAATTTTAAAGTATATATCCTAGACAGTGAGAGAAAGCTGTTTTTTGGCTATTATTTCCCATAAAATCTTTTAAACTATTGTTTATTATAGCTACTATTTATGATAATGCTGTTGTATGCATTATTACAGCCCTGTATTTCAGTAAAATGCCCAATAAATGTATTTTAAAAATGCATTCTTCTCTAACTGCTTGAGATAAAATGTTGCTGTCATTTTACTGAACTGCACAAGCACATAAACATGGTAATAATAAATGTTTTAAAGTTTCTAAAGAACAGAATGGTAGGAAATTAATCTGCATCATCACAACCTCTTTCATAACAACCTTTTTTAATGAGTCAGATTCATCTACTCCATTTTGATGGCAAAAAGTGAATCATTTCTTGAAGAGATTTGTCAGCACAAAGAGCAATATGAATTTTCCCTGTACTTTAGAGGTCTGAAATAGGAAATAAAACTTTTCAATTTAGTACAGAATATAACTCTTTATCTACTTTGGTTTCTTCCAAGACCACAGATTCATCATTTAACCTAGAACTCGATGTTCTAAATGGGAAAAGGGAAGCATTGTAGAATTAATGTTACAAGGTGGTATTTGTTCCAGTGAATTTAAAGCAATTCCCTTAATCAGCATATGTCCTGATTTTGCTGTTGCAAAGATGAAGTGGAACAACCAAGATCCTAAGAAATAATACTATTTATCACATTACAGAGAAATTTCAGGACAAGAAATATAGTCCTGACTAAAATCTTCTAATATACTTCAAATATACTCACATTATATGAGTAAAGTGCTACATAGTTCTTTTGGTACTTTGCCTACTTGGAAATATTTCTTTATTTTCCTGATACATAATATAATTGCTTCATGCTTTTCTAATGAAAGAATTCCATGAATCCTTGATAATCTGACAAAGGCATTTTACATCTTGTTTTTCAAACATTGTCACAGAATTCATACACCTGCAATTTATTAGGCTTTCCAGGGTTTTATGAACCCTGTTAAATTATTTTCTAGAGATTTATTAGAACTGTGTGTAGTGATCATTAGAGTATTTTTTCAAATATTCCAGTTTTCTCCTTGTGCATATTTTGTAGGGGACTGATCACATTTCCCCACTCCTTTGAAATTAAGCTTGATTTGCTGTGGAAAATAAAATGTGAAATATTTGAGAGCCAGATTCTACACTACCTACCCTCTTTTCTTTTTTTATTTCTCAAATATAGAAGTACATCTTGCAACGAAGCCTTTATCAACTTAGATTTTTGAGTTGGTAATATATTAAGCAGAACTCCTTGCATTGCACCTGTAGCATGAACCAGAAATAAATATTTACTACCTAAACCTCTGAGAATTTTTTTATGGAGGCAAGAGGATTATTATGCAGTAATGTTTGGGCTATCTTCACTCATACTGTATGCTTTTGTATCCTTCACAGTGATAATATAATCATAAGAAAGCTGTATGTTTCTAAATAATGTTTTTTTCCTCTTTAGTAGCTATAAGGGATTTAAATTTTAAAAAAGAGAGAGAATAAGATAATATTAAATAATAACAATGTTCAGTGTAAAGTATGCCATTGATATTTAATGTAAAAATATAAGATTTGACACATTTCTAAGCATATAAACTACAACTCACGTACCTAGAATGTGAATTGTGAGAAAGTTAAGACTCTCTCAGATACTGGATACTTTTTACCTAGGTTTCTAATAACTTTTGTTCTCTTGTTTCCAATATTTTAAAAAATAGAATATTGCAAACCACAAATTAGTATTGGTCATACTTGCTGACAGTTGCTAGAATGGAAATTAGGGGAAAAGATTCAAATATCAGTCAGAAGAAATAAAAAGAACACTGAATTTATAGCCATTTTGTACAGAGCAAATAGCCTTAAATATCTCAATAGGTATTTGGCAAATGTAGCAATAAAAGGTTATACAAATATTCTATTGCTGAGATTAAAGCTGCACTGAATTAGAGTCACCATCCTTGGTTACTGAAGATTTCTAATAAGTTTTGGAATCAGGAAGTGTGACTTCTAACTTTGATTCTCTTTTTCAAGTCTGTTTTGACTATTTACGGTCTTGTGATTTCATATGAACTTTAGGATTGTTTTCTATTTCTCAGAGAAATATCATTGGGATTTTAATAAGAATTATATTAAATCTGTAGATCACTTTGGGTAGTATTGACATCTTAACAATATTAAGTTTTCCAACCCATGAACATGGGATATCATTTCACTAATTTGTATCTTCTTTAATTTCTTTCAGAAATATTTTGTAGTTTTCAGTGTACCAGTCTTTTGTCTCCTTGGTTAAGTTAATTTTTAAGTATTTTGTTCTTTTTGATGCTCTTATAAATAGAGTTGTTTTCTTAATTTTCTTTTCTGATTGTTCATTGTTGGTGTATAGAAATACAAGTGGTTTTCATATGTTGATTTTGTATCCTGCAACTGTGCTGAATGTGTTTATTTGTTTTAACAGTTTTTCCTGTGGAATCTTTAGGGTTGTATGCATATAAGATCATGCCATCTGTGAACAGAGATAATTTTACTACTTCCTTTCCATTCAGATAACTTTTATTTCTTTTCCTTGCCTAATTACTCTGGCACAGGATCTCCAGCACTATGTTGAATAGAAGTGTCAAGAGTGGGCATCTCTGCCTTGTTCCTGATCTTAGAGGAAGCACTTTCAGTCTTTCCTCATTGAAAATGAGTTCAACTGTGGCTTTTCCTTTTTCATTTTCTTTTGGTAGTTTGCATGATATATTTTCCCTTCATTTTATTTGTAATTATAATACCTTATTGTAAGGTATGCATCTTATAAATATCTTTAAAATTTTTAATATACTCTGGCATTTTTTTTGATTATATCTTTTGTCTTTACATATTTAAAGTTATTACTGACATATTTAAATTTTAATTTCTAATTTTTCCAAATCATCTATTTACATTAATTTATCCCTCTGTCTTTTTTAAATTAATCAAATATTATTTCATTTTCCATGTTTTTCTTTATTAACTTTTTTTTTTTAAGTATAGAAGCATCAGGTAATTTTATCTTCTGTAAGGCAGAGTTTGTTCATTATTTTTTATACCAATGGAATAGGGCTGACCAATTTACTCAAATTAGGGTTGGAGCTGAATTGTGACATGGTTTCTCTTTTGGCAATATTCATTTTACCTCTATTTAGCTATGTTCTTTCTGATAATTTAAATTATATCCTTGTGGTTTCACTGTGGCCTCTAGAGCTATTAAGCCCTTAAATCTAATATTTATCTCCTGGATTTCTTGAAAAAGTTCGAAAATATGCTTGTTATCATAATTAGTAATATTGCCAATTTCACTCTTAAAAGTGTTTAGTATTATACTTATAGCCACCCTTGTTATTGTCATCCTATTTATATAACATATAAAACCTGAGTGGTTTCTCATGGTAACTAAAGCCAGCATTTTAATGAGCACTGTATTTAGGTATTTATATATAGAGAAAATAAAATTCATATAGAAAAGCTGGAATGTGTAGTAAACTAAAGAAGAAACTGGTATACCTTGTACACAAGTAAAATTCAACTTAGGTAGTCATTTAGCACAAACACTTTAAATTTGTCAAAACTAAATGATGTATATTCTATCTATCTATCTATTTATTTATTTAATTTACTGGGACTATATTATATATCAGGAAATAGTCTGTGCATTTTGTAGGTGCCAATTAATTTAATTCTGATAAAATTTTGCTGCATATTACTTTTATCCACATTTTACATCTGGGAGAAATGAGTTACAGACAGGTTAAGTAATGTGCCCCAAGTTACAGAAGGAGTAAATAATAGAACTAGGATTGAAACTTAGGAAGACTAGTGCCAGAACCTATTCTCTTAACCACTATACTATATAGCCTTGTAATATATTTGTGTCTGTATATGTATGAGTGTGTGTGTGTATGTGTATATATGTGTGTTTAATATATGAACAAAGTTTTATGTATAGTTCTTGCTCCTGAAAAATATTCACCATACATAGTAAAAACTGTAGTCATGGTAACAAAGATAAGTGATGGCAGAGGGTCATAACAGTGTGCTGCTTAATTTATCTTTAAAAATAGAAGATATTTTAAAATATACTAAGAGAAAAATTACCTAAATATGACTCATTTTATGTTGTAAGCCAGTGCTACTAACTTTATCTCTCTAATCTACAACCAGAAGCAATCAAAGAGGAAGAACAAAAGAAACCTAAGGTAGATTGATATATGGTGTTAAATCTTCATGACTGTAGAAAATGTGATAGATATAGGGAGTTCTCAAGAATCTCCACATGAGTAAAGGCAAATGTTACTTCAGTCCTAAACAGACAGCAATGAGCAGGTTGCTTGTGAAAGTGTACTTATTTACAAGTAAGTAGAGAGACTGCAGTCATATATATATAGAGATCACACTACGTTAGCACTCCTGTTGAGTATGTTTCAGTGGAAAGAGTAAAGATGCCAGCACTCTGAATTCCCCCATGCAAAGTAATATTTGAGAGATTGTTTTGCTCTGATAAAGTGCTTTTTTGGCCTGAGGAGACCACATACTATTTGCCTAGAGAATCAGACATATAGTAACCAGTTATGATGAAGATACTACATTTTTTCCACAGTGTCTCAGGTTACCTTTGAGAAACTAAGTTAACAGGAAGCTCCCATCCCATTTCAAAACAGTAACATCAAATAGAAAACCACAGGCTGACTAAAATAACTTTCTAGGGGCTCTGGAAACCAGTCAGAAGTCTACAACAACTAAGCAAATGCCCAAACAAGAAAAAGTAATATTAAAAATGGTAGGAAATTTCATAGCATTTTTACTTACCCTTGTTTCATTGCTTCACCAGTGCTATACAACTGGGAGGAAGTGGCTCAATACCAGATTCTTTCCCTCAGACCAGAAAACATTTGCAATGTTTGTAATATTCTGACCGGTCTGTGGGCTTTCTAAGGGACTAGCATGTATCTTGCCTTACTTGGAGGTCAGGCAGGAATGACAGCACTGTTAGGATCTCAGAATAGAAGTCATAGAGGCATGGTAGGTCTTACAGTACATGAAAATTGAAGGAGGACTGAAGACTCAACAGGTGCCTGGGAGCAAGAGATTATAAGCACAGTAATACAGTAGATCATTTAAGACCCTGAGACAATGCTGGTTGAGACTCTTTGGGAAATTAAGTCTTTTAAAAGCAGCTGAGGGAAAATGGAAAAAGAAGCACACACACACAGGTCCAGATATACACCTGAGAAGAAATTACACCTTTACATCAGGCTGATCTTGAGACTTAAGAGCCTGCTAATTAGTAAAGGCCTTCCACACCAGACTGCAAAGACTGGGAGAGTTTGTTCTTTCTTCAAATGCCTAATTTTCAACAAAAGATTTTAAGGCAAACAAAGAAACAGGAAACATGGCCCATTCAGATGAACAAAACAAAACTTCAGAAACTGTCTGTGAAGAAACACACACCAGACATACTAGACATGACTTAAAAACAACTCCCCCCTTTTCAGGTCCTGGGGTTTTTGCAAGTCTCCCTGCTCCAGGAGCCACAGATACCTCTTTTCTGTGGAATGAGGGACTGGAAACAAAAAAAAAGCAAGTGTCCTGGGACCAGATCCAGGGCCACCTTACTCCCTGGCCATGGCGTTGACCTTCCTTTGCACTACCGTATGGCTGACAAGGTTTTGGTGCTCTGGCTGGGTGTCAGGCCTGTGCCTCTGAGGTGGGAGAGCCGAGATCAGGACACTGGACCACCAGAGACCTCCCGGCTCCACATAATATCAAATGGTGAAAGCTCTCCCAGAGATCTCCATCTCAGCGCTAAGACCCAGCTCCACTCAACAACCAGCAAGGTACAGTGCTAGAAACCCTGTGCCAAACAACTAGCAAGACAGGAACACAAACCCATGCATTAGCAGAGAGGCTGCCTAAAATCATAATAAGATTACAGAAACCCCCAAACAACCCCTGGATGTGGTCCTGCCCACCAGAAAGAAAAGATCCAGCCTCATCCACCAGAACACAGGCACTAGTCCCCTCCACCAGGAAGCCTACACAATCCACTGAACCAACCTTAGCAATGGAAGCAGACACCAAAAACAATGGGAACTACAAACCTGCAGCCTGTGAAAAGGAGACCCCAAACACAGCAAGTTAAGCAAAATGAGGAGACAGAGAAACACACAGCAAATGAAGGAGCAAGGTAAAAACCCACCAGACCAAACAAATGAAGAGGAAATGGGCAGTCTACCTGAAAAAGAATTCAGAGTAATGATAGTAAAGATGATCCAGAATCTTAGAAATAGAATGGAGAAAATACAAGAAACGTTTAACAAGGACGTAGAAGAATTAAAGAGCAAACAAACAATGATGAACAATGCAATAAATGAAGTTAAAAATTCTCTAGAAGGAATCAACAGCAGAATAACTGAGGCAGAAGAACGGATAAGTGACCTGGAAGATAAAATAGTGGAAATAACTGCAGAGCAGAAAAAAGAAAAAAAGAACGAAAAGAATTGAGGACAGTCGTAGAGACCTTTGGGACAACATTAAATGCACCAACATTTGAATTATGGGGGTCTCAGAAGAAGAAGAGAGAAAGAAAGGGACTGAGAAAATATTTGAAGAGATTATAGTTGAAAACTCCCCTAATATGGGAAAGGAAATAGTCAATCAAGTCCAGGAAGCACAGAGAGTCCCATACAAGATAAATCCAAGGAGAAACATGCCAAGACACATATTAATCAAACTATCAATAATTAAACACACGAAAAAATATTAAAAGCAGGAAGGGAAAAATAACATACAAGGGAATCCCCATAAGGTTAACAGCTGATCTTTCAGAAGAACTCTGCAAGCCAGAAGGGACTGGCAGGACATATTTAAAGTGATGAAAGGGAAAAACCTACAACCAAGATTACTCTACCCAGCAAAGATCTCATTCAGATTCAATGGAGAAATTAAAACCTTTACAGATAAGCAAAAGCTAAGAGAATTCAGCACCACCAAACCAGCTTTACAACAAATGCTAAAGGAACTTCTCTAGGCAGGAAACACAAGAGAAGGAAAAGACCTACAATAGCAAACCCAAAACAATTAAGAAAATGGT
>NW_021703778.1:104341147-104344055 GCF_005190385.1 Monodon monoceros
CTTAAAGTGATGAAAGGGAAAAACCTACAACCAAGATTACTCTACCCAGCAAAGATCTCATTCAGATTCAATGGAGAAATTAAAACCTTTACAGATAAGCAAAAGCTAAGAGAATTCAGCACCACCAAACCAGCTTTACAACAAATGCTAAAGGAACTTCTCTAGGCAGGAAACACAAGAGAAGGAAAAGACCTACAATAGCAAACCCAAAACAATTAAGAAAATGGTAATGGGAACATACATATCGATAATTACCTTAAACGTAAATGGATTAAATGCTCCCACCAAAAGACGTAGACTGGCTGAATGGATACAAAAACAAGACCCGTCTATATGCTGTTTACAAGAGACCCACTTCAGACCTAGGGACACATACAGGCTGAAAGTGAGGGGATGGAAAAAGATATTCCATGCAAATGGAAATCAAAAAAAGCTGGAGTTCCAATTCTCATATAAGACAAAATAGACTTTATTTACTTATTTTTAACAACTTTATTGGAGTATAATTGCTTTACAATGGTGTGTTAGTTTCTGCTTTATAACAAAGTGAATCAGCTATACATATACATACATCCGCCTATCTCTTCACTCTTGCGTCTCCCTCCCTCCCACCCTCCCTATACCACCCCTCTAGGTGGTCACAAAGCACCGAGCTGATCTCCCTGTGCTATGCGACTGCTTCCCACTAGCTATAGATTTTACATTTGATAGTATATATATGTCCATGCCACTCTCTCATTTCGTTCCAGCTTGCCCTTCCCCTCCCCATGTGCTCAGGTACATTCTCTAGTAGGTCTGTGTCTTTATTCCCATCCTGCCCCTAGGTTCTTCATAACCTTTTTTTTTTTTTTTTGTAGATTCCATATATATGTGTTAGCATATGGTATTTGTTTTTCTCTTTCTGACTTACTTCACTCTGTAAGACAGACTCTAAGTTCATCCACCTCACTACAGATAACTCAATTTTGTTTCCTTTTATGGCTGAGTAATATTCCATTGTGTATATGTGCCACATCTTCTTTATCCATTCATCTGTCAATGGATACTTAGGTTGCTTCCATGTCCTGGCTATTGTAAATAGAGCTGCAGTGAACATTTTGGTACATGACTCTTTTTGAATTACGGTTTTCTCAGGGTATATGCCTAGGAGTGGAACTGCTGGGTCGTATGGTAGTTCTATTTTTGTTTTTTAGTGAACCTCCATACTGTTCTCCATAGTGGCTGTATCAATTTATATTCCTACCAACAGTGCAAGAGGGTTCCCTTTTCTCCACACCCTCTTCAGCATTTATTGTTTGTAGACGTTTTGCTGATGGCTATTCTGACCTGTGTGAGGTGATATCTCATTGTAGTTTTGATTTGCATATCTCTAATGATTAGTGATGTTGAGCATCCTTTCATGTGTTTGCTGGCAGTCTGTATATCGTCTTTGAAGAAATGTCTATTTAGGTCTTCTGCCCATTTTTGGATTGGGTTGTTTGTTTTTTTATATTGAGCTGCATGAGCTGCTTGTAAATTTTGGAGATTAATCCTTTGTCAGTTGCTTCATTTGCAAATATTTTCTCCCATTCAGAGGGTTTTCTTTTTGTCTTATTTATGGTTTCCTTTGCTGTGCAGAAGCTTTGAAGTTTCATTAGGTCCCATTTGTTTATTTTTGTTTTTATTACCATTTCTCTAGGAGGTGGGTCAAAAAGGATCTTGCTGTGATTTATGTCATAGAGTGTTCTGCCTATGTTTTCCTCTAAGAGTTTAATAGTGTCTGGCCTTACATTTAGGTCTTTTTCTTGTTTGTTTGTTTGTTTTTGTTTTGTTTTCTTTGTTTTCTTTTACATTTAGGTCTTTAATCCATTTTGAGTTTATTTTTGTGTATGGTGTTAGGGAGTGTTCCAATTTCATTCTTTGGCATGTAGCTGTCCAGTTTTCCCAGCACCACTTATTGAAGAGGCTGTCTTTTCTGCACTGTATATTCTTGCCTCCTTTATCAAAAATAACGTGACCAGATGTATGTGGGTTTATCTCTGGGCTTTCTATCCTGTTCCATTGATCGATATTCCTGGGTTTTTTTTGCCACTACCATAGTGTCTTGATTACTGTAGCAATGTAGTATAGTCTGAAGTCAGGGAGCCTTTTTCCTCCAGCTCCGTTTTTCTTTCTCAAGATTGCTTTGGCTATTCGGGGTCTTTTGTGTTTCCATTCAAATTGTGAAATTTTTTGTTCTAGTCTGTGAAAAATGCCAGTGGTAGTTTGACAGGGATTGCATTGAATCTGTAGATTGCTTTGCATAGTATGGTCATATTCACAATGCAACACTATGAGACTAGATATCAGTTACAGGAAAAACAGCTGTAAAAAATACAAACACATCAAGGCTAAACAATATACTACTTAATAACCAAGAGATCACTAAAGAAATTAAAGCGGAAATCAAAAAATACCTAGCAACAAATGACAATGAAAACACGACGACACAAAACCTATGGGATGCAGCAAAAGCAGTTCTAAGAGGGAAGTTTACAGCAGTACAATCGTACCTTAAGAAACAAGAAATATCTCAAATAAACAACCTAACCTTACACCTAAAGCAATTAGAGAAAGAAGAACAAAAATCTCTCAAAGTTAGCAGAAGGAAAGAAATCATAAAGATCAGATCAGAAATAAATGAAAAAGAAATGAAGGAAATGTTAACAAAGATCAATAAAACTGAAAGCTGGTTCTTTGAGAAGGTAAACAAAATTGATAAACCATTAGCCAGACTCATCAAGAAAAAAAGGGAGAAGACTCAAATCAATAGAATTAGAAATGAAAAAGGAGAAGTAACAACTGACACTGCAGAAATACAAAGCATCATGAGACATTACTACAAACAACCCTATGCCAATAAAATGGACAACCCAGAAGAAATGGACAA